>NW_022697261.1:0-833 GCF_011630105.1 Anneissia japonica
ATATTTTTTTTTAAATTGTGTAATTTAAGTTAATCTTCATCATTAATTAATATGCATTTTTTTCATATGGCAGCAGAATAGTTCTTTATTCACTCTATCTTTTGGAAAAGTGTAGGATGATATTGTAAATCATAACTATAGCCTATTTTACCAACAAAAAAAAGAAATTAAATAATTATTTATTTCTGCTACAGTCAAAACACACTTCCCTTTTAAACAAAATGTTAATAACCAAATTGGTGGGGTATCAATGGGCTCCTCATTAGCCCAGGTCCTATCGAACTTGTTCTTGGGACATTATGAACAAGAGTGTCTGGACCAGTGGCGGCGCTACAAGGGGAGAGGCACTAGGTGTCCCCCCCAATGTCCATTTCATGAGCTTTAATTTGATACAAAACTTGATATGTTTATATCAATCATTTATTTTAACATTATTATATAGTTATATAAAAAAAAAGGCCGTGGCCTAAATGACACCATTAAATTGTTCGGATTTTTGGGCACCCCTTCTAGGATTGTTGAACCCCAAAGAAGGTTTTTGCCATGTTTGGTGCTCTTGTCATAAAGTGCAATATAAGCCTAAATTTTGGCCCTAAGAGTTATTATACAGTGCTTGTCTTTCATTAAAATATAAGCAATTTTATTTATTTGCAATAAATGAAATGAGGATGTGCCAGGCTATAAAATATGCTCCGCGGATAATATTAGGCCTAAAAATCCATCACCGCATTTCAAAAATTTTAGCCGATTTCCACAGAAATTTTGCAAAAAATTGATAAATATTTACGATTCTGTACATCTATGTTTCTAGAGGTTTTCTGTGCAATTTGAAT
>NW_022697262.1:0-857 GCF_011630105.1 Anneissia japonica
ATGTGTGTGTGTGTGCAATATTTCACATGATATGCTGATACATTTGAAACGGAGATCAATGAAGTATGCCCTTTTAACTTAAATGGCAGGGAAACTTTTTATATACAGTATAAGACTTTACTGTTATACAATAATAATACACTACTTTATGTACTAAAACATATTCTTTACTGGGTTTAGCCTATATATCTATTCACAAATGCCCTTGGCTCATGGCCTTCACCAGGTGTGAAGCAGAAGAGAGACTACAATAAAAACATCCGTACAGTATCGCATGAGCTTGCAAACATAAACAGAACGATCATAAGTAGAACAATCGCCCATGGAGCGTAAACCAATCAGGTCCAGGTACTACACGAAATATCAAACAGATATCAATCCCTGGTTCATTTCATGTGGTGACCCAATTCTTAAATTCCCCCGTTTTGAGGTAATGTAAATGTTGGAACTTTTGCTGTTGTGAGAGTCCACATCCACCTCACCTCTTCACAGGGCGTGATAGCATCGACTAGAAATGTTTCCCTCATGCTTTTCACATTAAGTGTCTTAACTTTATTAGAAGTTCAAACTTTATTATACACTCTTCAAAAGTTTTAGCAAACCTGTGGCTTTTATGCATAAGGGGCGCGAGAAGACAAAAAATTTAATGATAATAGTAATCAGGGGCGGATCCAGAGATGTTCAAAAGGGGGGACCGAAAGTGGGGCCGATCGGGATAGCAATACTCTAGGGGGTCCGGGGGAATTCCCCCGCGAAATTTCTGTGTTCTAGACGATGAGGTGTCCCAAAAAAAAAAACCCAAACAAAAACAATAAACTACCATTAGAACTCATTAATTGTTTAAAAGAACAAATTAT
>NW_022697263.1:0-1977 GCF_011630105.1 Anneissia japonica
AGAAACATTTGCATCAATAGACCATTTATATGTAATCTGGACCTGATAAATTTTAGAGATTTCTCCTGCTGGAAGTCAGTAAGGAACGCTCCAGGATGTACCGTAACTTCAGGTTATATTACTTGATAATTTGTAGTGGAAGCTAATCTATTTCACGGTTAATGATTTGTCCTAATCATTCTGCGTTTTCAGGGTCATCTAAATTAGTGGTTCCCAACCTCGCGGACAATTTCGGGCATGTTAAGGTCTTCATGGATCCCCATACATATCGATAAGTTTTACTCATTGTCGATATTCCAACAATAAGATTATAGAGAGAAGATGATTCGCCCCAAATTACAACATGAAACAGTGGCGAAGCCCGATTTTTAAAAATTTAGGGACACCTCTTGCAAGGAGGTATTGATTCCGTCTGTCAAAATGTATATCATTACTGATAAGGTACCCAAGACAAGCCCGTAGCCAGGATTTTGGTAGGGGGTTCTTTTTGATACTGAAAGGGCACTTGCGAGCACCATTGGTGTCCAGGGCCAAAACCCCGGTAGGGGTCCAGCATTCTAAGCATTTACAGGTGTTATTTAATTGATTTGAGAGGCCATACAGTAAAAAAAATGTATGTATTAAAGAGGTAATTTTTGAGTTGGGAAAAGATTTAAAAAAAACAAAAAACTACTACTTTAGCGTAGCGTATTATAATCATATATATATATATATATATATACACAAAGGTGAAACTATCCCCCGCCGGACACCATCCCGGTATGTCTGAGTCAAGGTTTTGGGGCCTGAATTTTTTATGTTACTGGTAGGCCTAACAATCGGGTATTAAAGTAGGACTTTTAATGATGATAGGCTCTAGGCTAGGCCTAAATTGTAGGCTAGATAGCCTTTGTTGAAAGGGAACTTCATGAAAAGGGGGGTTCGTTCGAACCCAACGAACCCCCCTGGCTACGGGCTTGCAAGATTAGCAGTAATAAGATGTTTATCACACTGTTAATTAAAAAAAAGTTAGTCTAAAATCTAGCGGAACCCAACATTTTTTGCGGACCCCTTTGATTTGGCGGACTCCCAATTATTTTTCGCAGGCGGCCAAAGGCGTCCTTGGACCCCAGGTTGGGAACCACTGATCTAGATATATTGATAATAAATAGCGGCTAATTGTTCATAGTATGCGAGTTCAAGGTTCAAGAGGGCGAACGATTCGAGGTTGTGTAAACATTCAGTTGTAGCAGACACCGTACAAACGGCGAAGTTCGCCACTGTCGCGTATGCTAATAAACGGCCTTTTGTGTTCAAACGTGAGAACCTGTATCGCACTCTCATTGACAAATATATGTATATCAGGGACGTGGCTCCCCCTCCCCCCCCCCCCCCCCCCCCCCCCCCCAATAAAATTTTAAAGCTTATTCTTCAGCCAATAAAAAATTCTTTCCTGGGATCACTCAAAATGAATACTTCTAAACATGTAAATATGCATCAGTACCGTACATGTTATACATAGGCCTAATAGAACACATAGGCCTAAGCGTGATTTAAAAAAATCTTAAATCCATAAATCTCAGGCCAGGTCTTTTAAGATAGAAATGCGATACTGTGGTTCAATTTCGTTTTTATCCTTTTGCAAGTTTCTTTAAATGTTTGTTTACTAATACTACTACTACTAATATTAATAATAATAACAATGATGATGATGACGATAGTAATAATCGATATTAATATTCATAACAATAAAAAGTGAAGAAAATTGTGCTAAATGCGTTAAAAAGTTGTGATTTGTTGATCATAATATAGTATATATAGTTAAAGCTTAGTAAGCTATAATTAGGCCTAAGTTAAGGATATTAAGATGAATTTTACCATGGAGGTATAATTTATTATATTTTTTTATATTATCTATTTTTATACCTCCATGATTTTACTATATAAAAGTGTCATTTCCGGCCATCTCGAGAGGTACTATTTCCTCAAAGCCATGGT
>NW_022697264.1:0-809 GCF_011630105.1 Anneissia japonica
CCGTGATCAAAAAATAATTTATAGATAACTCTGTTGCCAAATTTTCTGAATCTTTAATAGGAAGATGGGACAACATGTCAGCATTTGCATGCTCTTCTGACTTCCGAAATCTGATATCATACTGGTGTGACATAATGACAGCCCAACGTTGAAGTTGCTAACGAAGGAACTCCCTTCTTTGGGCCAAATATAGTGATCAATTATCCGTAACCAACTCAAATTTACGTCCCCATAAGTAAATTGATTAAACTTGGTGATGCCAAATATAATAGATAAAGCCTCGCGCTAAATTTGTGCGTAATTACACTCAGGTGAAGTCAGAGTACGGGATGCAAACGCTATTGGACCCTCCTTTACAATAGACAACACCGCCCCCACACCAACTGGAGATGCATCACAAGCGAGTATCAACTTGGCCCCAGGATTGTAGTGTGCTAACATTTTGGTACTTGAAATTTCCTCCTTCAATACCATGAAAGCATTTTGGCAATTTATATCCCAATTCCATTGAACACCTTCTTTCAGGAGGTTGTATAAGGGAGCACATTTATCGGCCATGTGGTCAATGAACTTATAATAATATGTAACTAAGCCAATAATTGACCTTAATTCTTTCACATCTTTAGGTTCTTGGTCTTAACCCAAGTTCATCAACGACATGCCCTAAATGCTCCACTGAATGTACATTGAATACACATTTGGTAAAGTTTGCCTTAATGTTATACAATGCCAATTTGCTCAATACTAAATTTAGTATCTCTTTATGCTTAGCTTCATTAGGACTACTTATCAAAATATCATCCAGGTAG
>NW_022697265.1:0-734 GCF_011630105.1 Anneissia japonica
CCAGAAATGACACTTTCAAGACTGTGACAGGCATGTCACATTTTTATTTTTTTATTCCGACGACCTGTTAAATTGGAGGGGGGGGGGGTCCTGATGTTGTTTGGGATGTATGTCATTTTGTAATCTAATACACTGTGATTGTGTAAGTGACAACTAAGTACAATTCAATTGGTCAATTTTTTTTTTAAAGATTTTTTATTGGTTGAGAATCTATGCTGTAGCCATAAATAAAAGCCTTTTGTTTTGAAATGCCATATAAACAACATGTCTAAAAGTCCAGGTGTTATTTATCTCTTGTTTATTTGGGAATAATCATCTATTTTATAGAATAAATACAGAGTTCCTTAATTATATTAAAGTTTTGGTTTGTTTATTTAGTTATGTAATCAGAAACTACAGTTACACCTTATTTTACGGGAACCTTAATTTGTTTATCTGTTATTTCATTTGTTTTATGAAATGACAATAATAATAATAATAATAATAATAATAATATTGGCAATAAATGGTTAAAATACTGTAACTTACAAAGCAACTTTTAAAAAATAGTAACATTGCATGCATTAAAAAAGATGCTGTTAAATTAGTATTAGAAACTTTTTAGTAGGAATACATATATACAGTATAGTAAAATGTACAATAGTCAGCGAGTTCGTCAAACAAGGTTTTAAAAAAGTCTCGCCTTGGGTAGCATCGTTTTAAAGAAAATAATTAATTTCATTTAAAAAAACAAA
>NW_022697266.1:0-740 GCF_011630105.1 Anneissia japonica
CAGTGACATTAATGGAAACTTGAATATGATGCTTAATTGAAATAATGACTTTACAAGTCAATTGTGACGAATCCCATGAGGGTACAGTCATGAAACAACCATGAACTGAACCATCCATATGTTCCTTGGCAATGAAAGTTATGTTGTGAGAATTTTCAAAAGCAGAGTCCCATTTAAATTCGGGAGATGGATATGCAGCTGTTGATTCACATACTAAGACCGCTTCATCTCCATCAAAGTAGTATTGTTTAGAGGCTTGGCATATGGGATCCTGAGGAATTGGCCAAACTTCAATGTGTTGTTCCAGAGATGATGAAAAATCTTGTGATTGAGTATTCTCATAGTTACATCTGTATGAACCTGTGTCAGATGCTGAGAGAGTTGGTATCACTAATTTGTATATGCTGTTGTATCTGTTTCCATCAATAGCTACAGACCTGTTAGATTTATATGTTACAGGAATAATTTTATTGTTTCGGTATATTTTTAAATGTTCCTTGGGAACACGATTTTGAAAGAGTTTAAATTCACAAGTAATAGGTAGCCTCTCACCAACAAAATATGTATCCTCTGGAATGTGCAAGACAACTGTTTGTGATGAAGAAATATTGCAACAGCATATCATGAATAAGAATACTTGAAAGTTTACAATTGACAATAATGACAACATTGTCGTCAAACTGCAGTTATCTTGTTCAGTTTAGATTTTGTATCTGAACAGTAGTGAGAGCCAATCATAA
>NW_022697267.1:0-4631 GCF_011630105.1 Anneissia japonica
TAGCAACCTCTGGATGGCCAGAGATGGCACTCTCAGACTGTGACAGTGTGTTGGCTTGGTGTGGGCCTATTTTTTTTAAATGTTTTATGGTCTGACTGCCCGACGAGCTCTGTCCGAAGTGGGGAGGGGAATTGACCTGTCCGGTGGGGACTTAAGCCCCATGTCCCCCCCCCACTTGCCCCGCCAATGTCCACTATTACAGAAACTGTTGTCTATAACAAAGGAACAGTTAAATTATAACAGATTAAATTGTGTCTTAATGGTTGCCATTCCGGACCCACAGAATGTTTTAATGTGTTTAATCTCATTCTAAAAATGAGTTTAAACTAAGTGTGTTTTATTATTATAGGCTGTGTCTTAACTTGACCACAATTATTTGGTGTGAATTTATATTCAGGGTTTATAAAAAATCACCTTACATGATTGTATATTTAATTATTAACTATTAATGAATGTATTCAGGACCTCTGTGGATAGCAGATTCCAATATATACTGTAGTTCACTTAATTTTAATGTTAAAAGTAGGTAGGCAAAGCTTAATGTCTCAAGTTCAGTAAGGTAACAACTTGTATCAGGTCGGTCGTTCTTCATTTTTATGTTTTATACTAGGCCTAGATTTGGGGTTAATTAACAACCCCACTCACCTCAAACATTGCTTGGTTAAAATATAACCAATAGACTAAAAACAAGTTAAAGGCAAGCCTGTCTATCTTATTAAAACTTGAAGCATATGATCATATCAATTTGGTAGAAAATACATTCATTTTGACCCTCTAAACAGGAGTGTTTAAAGATTTTGAAATCAAGAACCGGACCATAGGCCTACTTTTTAGAAAGTTGGGCATTTGTTAGAGTTTGGATTTATGCTGGTATTTTTTTTAACCCTTGGAATTCTGCGATGTTTTTTATTGCGACTCTAAAATGCCAAATAAATAATAAAAAATGTTATCATTCGAACATTCTAAAAAAGAGAAAAGGGATTCCAGTGTTAAACTTAAAAATAACATTTCTTACTTTGATTTATTTTCTTTAAATGATTTATTTGATTTATTTAAATTAAAAATGATTTGATTTATAGTTCTCATAGCATAGGCCTATTATCTATTTTTACTTTATTCGATTATTTGATTTGGGCTACTTTATTCTCAACTTTTTTTCTTTCTTTGTTGTTTTAATGTCTCTTTTATCTACTTTAATTGTTTTTTGCTCAATTCATTTACATCTTTATTTGTAATTTAATTTTAATTTTTATAATATATTGAGTTTTTTTATATAATTTTGAATTAATTCTTTATGTAAATTTTGAATTGATTGAAAGGTTGTTATTTATTTTTCTGTAAATTAATTAGTTTAATACTCCCTTTTATTTTGTTTTACTGTGTATTGAGGGGCCCTAATGATCAGGTTCAGCTGGATGGACCACCTCATTAAAGATTGAAATAAAATAAATAAATACCGTATATAGGTAGCCAAATAGCTTCCAACTGATATCAAAATGAGACTAACAGTTTACTCGGTGGTAAATATTACTGTACATATTTATTAAATTTCATTATAGTTCCACGACATTCAAATGTGTATTACCATCTGCCCATATGTAAACATACAGTAATAGAAAGATCAGATATTATTGTAGGCCTATGGCCCTAATTCAATTTCACTTCAGTGAACTTGTTGTCGATGTACAATATTTGTAACCCAATTCTTCGATCGCTTTCATGACAGATAAATCATTTACGTAGATTACAATATGTTGTATGCACAGCCCCTAATTTTTTTCTGAGGTCATCGTGACGTCACCACAGCGCGGGGATTTAGCTTCCTCTCATGTTTAAATTTACTGAATCATTTCCTCTCGTACAGACGACTTGTGTTCTTTAAAACTCGTCTAAGCAAAACATAATAGGCATAATTCATTTCGTATTGTACAATCATATTAATAAGAATGGTAATAGATTTTCATGTTAATAATTATTAATTATGGTTACCCTAATTATTAACGATGCCTTTAATATAACAAATGTTTCAGTTTTATTAGGCCTATGAGCGTTTATTATTCTTTATATACGTGTATATCTGCATATAACATAATAAATATTATTGTCATTATTGTTTATATCATTATCATTAAGGCTATCAATATCAATTTTAACGTACGGTATATAATATTAATATCAAGACTAGGACTATTATCATTTTTAATAGGCATTATTAGGTTGTTTATTGGTCTATTATTATTATTATTATTATTATTATTATTATTATTATTATTATTATTATTAATATAATCATCGCATTTCCATCACCGTCACTATAATGATGATGATGATGATGATAATAATGATCATTATTATTATTATTATTATTATTATTATTATTATTATTATTATTATTATTATTATTAGTAGTAGTAGTAGTAGTAGTTATGGGTCAGAAAATATAGGTACCATATGGGAAACCTACATGCCACCCTCATACAAATTAATGTGGGTTCCATGTGGGCCCCAAATGGATTATATCTGGGCTATGTGGGCTAAATCATATGGGTCCCACATGGAACTTGCAGAATCCGGAGGTGCAGAATCCGGAGGTTTCCTCAAGATTGCACATATGATACCCATATAGATCTGCATATGGGCACCATATGGGTCCCTTATGGGCTTGTTACCTGGGTAGTAGTAGTATTAGTGGTATAAACAAAATTATTATTATTATTCTTATTTTTTTTACATTTTAATTTTTATTTTAAACGATCGTTTTTTCGTCATTTTTCACTTGAAAAGGCTAAGATTACGTCACAGGCGATCTTTCTCATGTTGCGCATGCGCACTAAGATAGCTTTTCTACTCTGCGCGATCTTTTGTGTGAGATGAGATGAATGACCCCGAAACTCTTTCATCATGCTTCTAGGCCTAATTGTAATGTACGAAAGCCTATTCGTGCCACTTAAGTATATAAAATCATCAAAATGTAATCCGAAATTTCGGATTAGTAATCCGAAATAACGGATTAGTAATCCGTTATTTCGAATTAATAACTCGTTATTTCGGATTAGTAATCCGTTATTTCGAATTAGTAATTCGTTATTTCGAATTAGTAATCCATTATTTCGGATTACTAATCCGAAATTTCGAATTAAGTAATTCGTTATTTCGAATTAGTAATTCGTTATTTCGGATTACTAATCCGAAATTTCGAATTAGTAATTCGTTATTTCGAGTTAGTAATCCGAAATAACGAATTAGTAATTCGAAATTTCGGAGTAGTAATCCGAAATAACGAATAACTAATTCGAAATAACGAATTAATTAATTCGAAATAACGAATTACTAACTCGAAATAACGAATTAGTAATACAAAATAACGAATTACTAACTCGAAATAACGAATTACTGAGTGAATTTTCAAGAGCCAGTACACATGTGACAAAGATGCTGTCTTCGATATTAATGAGAGAAAGACAACTGTCTCAACCAAATAATCCTGAAGAGAGTCTGTATTTGTATAATGTTTTACGAATTGCAATAACTGAATTACTTTGAGAATGAAGCTGGTTTTTTTTCTTCTTTTAAACAGTGTGTACAGTAACAGGTACAACAAAAATTACTGCAACAAAAAGATTTAAGTTTATACATAAAAAAATTAAAGAAAAACATAGGCCTATAATTATTTTCAGCTGTCTCGATTTTAATGAAAATATTTTTTATTAATAATGCAAGAACAGACATTATACAGTACACTATAATTTATGATAAACTATACTTTTTTTCCAGTATAGCTCAGCAAGACATAATCACCATACTAATAGCTATTTATTGAGATCCTGTGTATACTGTTTTTCTTTCTTTTCTCACTGTAGTAAATAATGAATAGATTATTAAATACATGTCAATATTAAATGGACAATTATGTTAGTTCTTTTTATTTGTAACAACGCTATTATGACAGCATGATTCATGTGTTCCTTTCAAAATTACTGAAACCGAGTGAAACGTGTGAAAACTAGGGCAAGGCGTTACCGCGTCCCAACTCTCTCTCTAGGCCTAGGCCTACGACCTCGCTCCTGAGTAATTCGTTATTTCGAGTTAGTAATTCGAAATAACGAATTACTAACTCGAAATAACGAATTAGTAATCCGAAATAACGAGTTACTAATTCGAAATAAGGGATTACTAATCCGTTATTTCGGATTACTAATCCGAAATTTCGGGTTAAATTTTGATTATTTTATATACTTAAGTGGCACGAATAGGCTTTCGTAGTAATGCAAATAAAGAGGGGAATACATGTTTTGAAGGGCTGGTTCGCAAAAAATATCCATTATAATGAATTTTTTGATGCTTTCAAATCGGGCGAGATTGGAGAAGGAGGAAACATAGGAGAAGATTTTACGACGGTACCGGTACGTATTGCTAGCTGTGCTTGTCGTGAATCACCCTTGTCAGGCAGGCCTAACTAGTAGGTCTTAGCGCCTAGGCTTACATATTTTCTCCTTTTTGTTATTAAAGTATCCAGATGTTCTATGACTACGTTCTTCTCATTAGCGGCTGTTGTGTATTCGGTGGTCCCTTTGGCGTTCCATACATTTGGCACGGCGGCTGAAATGACTGGCGGCCGAAATGATCGAACA
>NW_022697268.1:0-2080 GCF_011630105.1 Anneissia japonica
TGTGTGTGTATATGTATATATATGTGTGTATATGTATATATTTATATTATGTGTGTGTATATTTATTTATTTATTTGATAAATGATTAATTGTATATATGTATATATATATATATATATATGTATATATGTATATATATATGTGTGTGTGTATATGTATATATATGTGTGTATATGTATATATTTATATTATGTGTGTGTATATTTAGTTATTTGATAAATGATTAATTTGTTTATGTATAACTCTTTGCATCATTAAATGTAAATATAAATGAATAATTGTGTGGAGTAGGTCCCTATGGACCTGTTACAGGTTCAGTGCTATTGCCTACCACGGTCAGTACTATACTGGAGCAAAAATACTTTTTTTTAATTAGTGTACTAAGTTCTTTTTTGCCCACATGTGCTAATATGCACAAGAGACCAAGGGCTTGATATCCCATTCAAAGAATGAGGTAATGGATCTTTCAGCTAAGCTCCACCCCTTGGATACTTGGATATTCTTATTATTACATTGTTTGATTTTATATTATATTATATTAGGCCTATATTATATAAGGCATTATAAATTAGACTTCTATTTTGAATTATGTCTTTATGTAAGTCAATTTAATACTTTTAAGACTTGTTATTAAGATTGTACTGTTTTTTAATTTTATTAAAGAGGGCCCCTGAATATCAGTTAATCTACTGGGCTAAACTGGAAGGGTTACCCTCTTTAAAGATGGTTGAAATAAAAACAAAGTTTAATTGACACTCCAGAAAGGTCAATTAGGGTCATACAGTATATCTTACTCAAGAATATGGCCATTGCTTTTTAGTAAGACACATTACTACATCTCTAATCTTTTTCATTCTTTTTTCAGAGGTGACGAGTTACTGATGACTGAGTTAATATTTAATGGCGTTTTCAACGAGCTGACTGTCGAGCAAACGGTTTCCTTGTTAAGTTGTTTCGTGTTTCAAGAGAAAGTAAATGAAATGCCAAAGTTATCGGAAGTGTTAGCAGGACCCTTACGTCAGATGCAAGTACGTGCAAAACTATTGTTCTTTGCTTTGTAGTGTTATTGTAGTTTTCTTATCATTTTAATAGCAAGAAAGTAATTTCATTTTTTTAGTTTACAAACATACAAAGGTTCTTTATTCTGCACTAAGTAATTTTTTTAATAATCCATAAATAATTCTTTAACTAACCGCACTAACTATATCTTGTATAATATCTTGATTTTTAATATAGGATTCCGCTAGAAGGATCGCAAAGGTCAGTATCGAAGCCAAATTGGATGTAAATGAGGATGACTATGTGGAATCATTCAAACCAAGTCTGATGGACGTTGTGTATGAATGGTGCAAAGGAGCAAGTTTTTCACAACTCTGTAAAATGACTGATGTTTTTGAAGGTATTTAAACTTACAGTGGTGTTTTTCATCTTTCCATTGCATGATGGGTAAATTTGTCATTGTATTAAAATCGTAACAGTACTTAGTTTGGACAGGTCATTCCATTCGTAGAAGAAGTTTAGCAAGGGTTGCCTAGGTCAGAACTAATTCCAGCTATATAAAATTGATTACAAGATTGAAAATTGTTAATCTTATTAATATAAGAAATACTATGCTCACATTTAATTAATCTTATCAATAAGTTGCATTTGTATTTAAGTGAACAAAAATGACATTATTCATTAGTACATAATAAAAATAATTATTATGAAGACAAAGATGATGATAATAACAACATAACAACAACAATAACCCGGCCTTCTATGAAACTTTAAAATGCAAAAGCCTTATAACTACCAAGCATTTCATGAATCTGACTATTATGTGGCAAAGACAAGCCAAACCAGTCGATTTAGGCTCTCAAAATGGATTTTTAGCTATTAATATAGGGTTAAACAGTTAATAACTAGACTTAAAGAACATTCTTCACGATCTGATAGTGTTATATTTGATCATGTTAAAAACTGTGAGGCATTCCAATATGTTTTAGGATTACAGGGTATACTTGAAAAAATGATAATGTCGTCTGTAATGTAAGTAATAAATTAGGTTTAATATTTTCTAGTACTAACATTATTGACA
>NW_022697269.1:0-841 GCF_011630105.1 Anneissia japonica
AAAAGCATGATCCAGCTTGAAGATCACGGCTGCAACATGGTTACATGAAGAACCAAGTCTAAAAACAAATATACAAATCTAACTTTAAGTTTACATAGTTAATTCACAAATATAATATGTTTTTTTTTTTAAATATAGAAATAATAACTAACAAGAATATCGTATTTACACTCACCCTGCAAAACAGCTACAATATGCACTGCATATTTTCACCGTCTTTTTTTCAAGAGCAACCCATACAGAATGTGGTGTATTCTTAGTTGCCTGTGATGGTGTACATTGTGCCTTAACAAAGCAAAGCAGATATTGCTGTCATCCGAAATATTATGATAAAATATTTCATGAAGCCATTTACTATCGAAATAGCTATATGCTTTCCCTTCTTTGTAGTCCGATAACAGTCTATTTTTAAGTGAAGGTGTTTTCGCTTTCCTCTTGGTCGGTTCACTAACACAAGGTGCCTCATTTAGCAGCCAATCTCCTATCTCAAAATAGGTTACAGAGGGCCAAAAAATCACCCCTTCCTTTTCACTTACCCACCCATCTTTTAATTCATGAAGTGGATCCGGTAGTTTTTTACCATCTACGTATAGTAGTTCAGAATATTGAAGACATCGTGATCTTTCTTCGGCCACTTCATCCGGTTTGACCGCATAGTTAAGCTGTGCAGCACTATACACAAGGGCCTGGAGTTCGATTTTTCTTCCGAATTTTTCAGTCCCCTCAGTCGCAAATAGTAAGGAGTTTTAGATATGCGACGACGAGTAATCTAGGACGACGATATGCTAATTATCTATGACGTATTACAATGTTGGCCACACAGACGATAAGCTCTTGTTTT
>NW_022697270.1:0-719 GCF_011630105.1 Anneissia japonica
GACGTCACCAAAAAATGAATATTTTCTATTATAACCAAAATATTAATAACTACAAAGTTTCTGGGAGTAAATTCCCTTAATATGAATAACGGGTTGCTCAATCTCCTTGCCATACAAATTACAGCTCCCACTGACGTCTCAGTCGAGAAATACGGGTAGCTGAAGTTTTTCTCGCAAATCTGACTACAAAACCATATCCTAATTTCACGTTCCACTTTTGAGTATGAGTTGTGCTTCGCACTCGCCGCTGAGGGCGGCGTTCCGGGAACCCTGCGTCGAGGGCGCTATTTCCTGCGCAAATATGTTCTTCCATTTTGTGGCTAAATCGTCCTGAAAATCGGTTATTTATAGAACAAGAATGTGCGCTCTCTTCGCTCGCTTACCATCTAGTATGTTAAACGTCGCGATTAGTTTTCGATAAAAGAGAATGGCCACTAAAACAAGAGATTGCATGATGTATGTTATTAAGTACGCCATTCTGTCTTTGTCAAGACCTCTTTTAATTGTAATGACGAACGATGCATGTGTAGACCTATTGTTAGCTCCGATAACTTGTGATGAGGTGTAATTGTGGTAAAACGTTCATGCAATATATTTTAATCTTTAAGTCTTGGTTCTGGTTCTTCTTCAATTCAGGTTTTCTTGCTTTCTTTCTTTATATTTCTTTAGGGTGTTTTTGTTTATCTATTTATTTTTTTTTCAAAATTTATTTACCATTT
>NW_022697271.1:0-625 GCF_011630105.1 Anneissia japonica
ATTTAAAATTTAAACAATTTATGCTGGTAGTAAAATCGTGACATGTAATTATGGAAAAAGATTTTACCTCTAATGGATGATTTGATCCTTCAGAGATTAATGCTAGGGAAATCTTGCTACAATTATTTGATCAAATGTTTAAAGATCTTACCAGAAATTTTTGAAAACAAGTGTAATTAGTTTGTCTTCATTTTCCAAAATACAGTTATATTACGCTTATAAACAATAGAATAGATATACATACACCTTTGAAAATTTATATATCACAACATGAAAAAGGAGATTCTTATTTCCTCAAATACAATTTTTAAGATTGTTTAATTAAAGTTTCACAAAATTTGTTGTGGTAAAGAATGTTTACACCAAAACAAGAGATTTTTTTATTTAATTAAATGCTACTGAATGATTTAATTGAATTCTCCTTTTCCATATTTAGATAATATACAATGCATTTTATAACAAAAGAAAATATTATACCTATCAGAAGCACCACAATGTCATCTGTAGGTTTAGTTGAATTTTAATTTTACCAATTTAAAATGTATACTGCACAAATTAGATGTTTATTTTATCTAAATTATAAAGCACAGTGATGAATTGTATTTTAAGCAAAAGAAAAATATCA
>NW_022697272.1:0-832 GCF_011630105.1 Anneissia japonica
GAATAAATTGTTCGGAGAGAGCAAGTCAATGCGAACCTCCCAGGCGTCGGGCGTGTCCCATTCCCAAACAGTCGGACGGAGACCGCCGTCGGGCATTCCCGGGACTTTGTGGTCGAAGTACAACTCAAGGCTGCGATCGAAATTTTCCAGTTTCTGGAGAAACGGTACAGGACTGTGAACTTTCATCTTCTTCTCTTTGGACGTCCCTTCGCCGAGCGTGGGATCGAAGTTCCTGAAAGCAAATTTCAGAGAACTGGTTCCGTCTTTTGGCCTCTTTCTTTTCCTCCCTCTCCTCGCGTTCTGCTCTCCGCCCTCCTCCTCTTCTGCTTCGTTGTTTTCGCCGTCCTCTTCGTGTTCCGGATCCAGCAGCGTGTCGTAGCTTACGTCCGTTCTCAACGTGCTCCCCCAGGAGATGTATCCATTGCTCACCATTAAAATGTCCCAAATTGCCATCTTGAACCAGTGTTTCAAACGCTTGGGGAACACGAGCCAGAACACGCGACCGCAATCGACTCCTCCTCTCGCGTCCTCGTGGACGATCACACTCGGCTCTAGCAACGAACAGACGAATTGGTACGGTTGCTTCTTGTAATGCAGCTGAAACGCCATCCGGAAGACGACCTGCAGCAAGGAGTACACGTACGGTTGGCAGTCCAGGAGAGAATTGTTTGGCACCTCGTTCGACGTGGCTTCCACGCACACGACCATCATCTCCTCGTCGAACAGAAAGTCGTCGTCGATCCGACTGCCGGGTCGCAGTTCACACAGCAGAAGGTCTTCCCTACTTTGGGGCAGATTGCTATCGAATTTTCCAGACATTTGCTTACTCTCT
>NW_022697273.1:0-760 GCF_011630105.1 Anneissia japonica
GCCCTCAAAAATGCTAATTTTTCAAAGCTTCCAGAAGATTCGCCCCACCCTCGCGGGAATCCCTAAGCAGTCGCCCATCGTAAGGTCCACGCAAAACGCATCTCCCCATCGAAAATCCTGCCTACGGGCCTAGACCTTGAACTTGTAGTATCATGTACGGCAACAAGAAAAGAAAATTTCACATTTGTTAATTTGGAATTAGGTACGACGTAACGCAGTAAGTCACCGAGTTGGAAAAATATAATACAAATTATTAGTAAACCTTGTATATGACCTTGACCCTGTAGTATAGTCATTGATAATACGCAACATGCTACAATATGTTTTTATATTCATTAAAAGTTGTAACATAGTTGAATGAAACAAGTTATTGCGAAGTGCGACAGCTTTGCGTATTACAACGTGAAAAAGTTAAGGTTAGGTAGCCTACTACACGCTAACCGCCTGGGGTGGCTAACCACGCTATTCACCAGGAGTACAGGAGTTTTGTGAGAGAGAAAGTTTGCGAATGGGGACTTCACCACTTGACATATACCCCATGATTAAAAATGAAGTCACGAGACCAAGAAACCATATGAAAAACTCCACCTTGAAGAATATTGTTGGTAGACCCCGATTAATCAATAAAATAAAATAATTAAATCACAGTTCAGAGCCGGTTGCCTTTTACATGCTGCTTGTCTACCGCCTTTTTTCCTCCGCAAAGTGCAGTGATATCTTCCATATTGAGAGCATTTCGTTGTAAGTTAAACAGTTCAAC
>NW_022697274.1:0-903 GCF_011630105.1 Anneissia japonica
AATGTTTGTAAATAAACTAACAATAAACTAAAATTTTCGTGTCGAGCGAGTCGTTCTTGTCTAGCCTTGTCTTGATTGCTTGTGGTCAGTTCGTACGTTTGTATGATACACTAAACATTTCGTGTTGAGAGAGTTGTTCCAGTTTAGTTTTTTCTTGATTGCTTGCCGTCGGATACTACTACTACATTTAAAACATATTTTTAAGGGGAATTCTTTTGTCGTCTGAGGTTCTCATTAACATTGTCAAATTTTACCTTTAGGGACAGTATTTTTTATTATGGAACTGTTTTCACCCTCTTCATTGTCTTATGTTCCCCATGGCAACTTACCCTTTCACCAGGATTTTTAAAGAATGGTGAAATTTCAGAAAATGTCCTCAAAATTTTAAGGGTGGTGCTCGAGATTCTAAAGGGTGGATACAAACAATTGCTATTTTAGTGCATAGCAAGTCTGTTTATTGACCTTGCATTTGCATTAATATTTTTTTGAAGCGTGGTTCCAATATTTTAAGCATGGCGTATAATTTGCCTTTTTAATGTTTTTATTTAAATTATGTTGTTTCTGTGAGTATCCTACGTGAAAAGATATTTTTCTGCCATTAAAGATCCTAGTTAATCGTTTTTCATATTATTAATTTATTTACATATATTCTTGTTATAATAATCATTTACTATAAATATTGTTTAACATTTACGGAAATAAATGTTGTTTAATGAATGAATAATTATTCAAATCCACTTGCACTTGACAAAAACAACTAGGCATCAGTTATTATTTTTAATGGTGTCTACCACATATTTCTTCTTCAATTATATACAGATACTAAATAAAATCTATAGAAGTATATTTATTCAGTTTGTTTTCAACGTAGTACTATCAGATTGTTTTGAAAGCTTAATGCAG
>NW_022697275.1:0-555 GCF_011630105.1 Anneissia japonica
TATAAATAGGCCAAACATTTTACAGTTTTATAAGTATCACTTTACAGAAAATATGGAGACGATGGTAAATAAATATACAGACTTGAGGAACACAAAAATATAAAATATTTATTTATTTCATTAACGGATATTTCGATTGTTCCTACAACCTTCTTACACGCTGAAGAAGCCGAAATATCCGTGAATGAAATAAATACATAAATATTTTTGTGTTCCATATTTGTCTATCTTTTTATTTATTTATTTTTTATTTATTTATTTATTCACCAAAACAACAGCGGACACAAATCCGCCACTTACAGTATGGTTAACAATGGACGAGACGATGGAAACAGAAACACAAACAAAATTATTTTTAACTAATCACGCCTAAAACGCTACGACGGAAAATGTGCAGATTGGAGTTAACTTGTAATACGAAGAACTTAATCTACTAATAAACCGTTTTTTAAAATATTGACTCTACTTAAAGGAACGTAAAAAACATCATTATTTCTTAAAATACGGACAGGAACACGAAGGGCAAAATTAGATACTAATTCACAATCAAAGATA
>NW_022697276.1:0-380 GCF_011630105.1 Anneissia japonica
AGTACCATATAAATAATAATTTTCGATTTTTTATTATTATTATTCATATTATTATTATTATTTATTAGTCTTAGTATTATAATTTTAATAATAGTAATTTAAAAAGTTGTTATTGGCATTTTATTAGTATTTTTCTCATATTATTATTAATATTATTGTTGTTGTCACCTTTATTATCGATATTACAGTATTACCCTATTATTACTAAGTAGGCCTAGTATTATAAGTATCATTATTATTATATTACTATTATTATAAAAATAAACATTATCTTTAATTTATTATTGTATTATTGCTATTATCACCTTCAATATCGTTATTATCACTAATTAGTTATTAAAATTGATATTTAAATATCGTTATTATTACCATACTAGTAT
>NW_022697276.1:407-604 GCF_011630105.1 Anneissia japonica
GTTGTTGTTATTATCACATTTATTATCGTCATAATGACTAATTAGTATTATTAATGTAAATATTACTAATTTATTGTCGTTATTGTTGTTTAATATTATTGTTGAAGTAGAATGTTGTGAGTAAACAAAGACGAACACATTAATACATAACTCTTTTTAATTCATAGGCAATAGCATTCAAATCTCTTTTGGTAGTG
>NW_022697277.1:0-888 GCF_011630105.1 Anneissia japonica
CAGTCTTGCCTGAGGAGGAATGGAAGGGAAAGTGATTTTAGTTGCAAAGAGAAGTAGAGCTGGTTTCAAAAGCAAGTTGAAGTGTAAGTGAAGGAACAATGTTCGTGGGATTTGGTGAATACAGTAACATCTCCCAATTACGTACCTCTCTGCACAAACAGAGTTCATAAACGAGAAAGTTTGTAATCCAGAGTTCGAATTTTCATAGCATCTAAGTGGTGAGCGTAGGCCTAGGTCTATGCTACAAAGTACAGGGCAAGGTAGACCTAAGCCTTGGCATGGAAGCAAATTCTTGTCACGAAATATGACTTGGTTTTTGAAGACTTTTAAATACAATTTCAAGTTCTTTTTTAGTTAAAATAGATCATCTGTTATGAGGTCATCGTCACAATTCACGTTCCGAAAAATTGAGAGGTTTGTAATTAGGAGATTTTACTGTACCGGGAAACATAAGTAAGTTTTTGGAGACATTGTATAACAGCTTGTCACTGTTTTTGCCTGTAAATATACACATCATTGAAGCAGACCTCTGCAATTGACTGCACTATGGCACTGTCATTAACTGTCGCACATGAGAAAGCATAAAGTATCTGTCACTGTACATAGCGTTAAGATTCATGTCTGTCACTGACTGTGTACGATGAGCATACAGATTGAGATGGTGATTGGGAGAGAATTCTGCTTAATTTGGCCAATTCAACATCAAAGTGTTTTATACTATAATATTACAATTTAAATAAATAACTACTAATCACAAGGTTTTCATACTTTGTACACAATCATGCACGCTCTCGCCATCCAAGACACGAGACTCCTCTGCCCATCGACTCAGCGTAGAGGGCACTGTTCCAGCTCCACCACTCATGTTAAAATCCTGGAAGAAATCAT
>NW_022697278.1:0-1150 GCF_011630105.1 Anneissia japonica
CATGTATAAATAAATAGTGTAATAAAATGACTCAGACAGGATTCGAACCTGCGACCTCTCGTTGTCCAGGCGAGCGTCATAACGAGCGAGTGTGGAAATAAAACATTTGATTGATTGATTGGTAACTATTAGACCACAGAGGCTTCATGGTTGAACACATGACCGGCAGAACCGGGTGGACCTGGGGCCCGGGCCCCCACTTTTTGGCAGGAAATATATAATGTCTATGGAGATTTCTGTATGATCGGAAAAGAAAGGAAAGAGGGAAGAAGGAGGAGAGAGAGGGGAAAGAGAGAGTTTATCTAGTCCCCGGCCGAGTTAGATTTTCTCGCAATTCACATTGGCGGATCTGGATGATTTATATTTGGGTTCATCGATTCATGGAAAAAAGAATACGTATGAAAATATGTATACCGGTACACACATAATGGGCCTATTTACTGTAATAGGAATGAGAAAAATTTACCTGACCATTTTCAAGAGGGGAAAACCTTGAATTTTAAAGAGCTTAATTTCAGAAGCCGGGAAAGCTCATTTCCATCTAGAAATCAAGATTTTGAACAACTTAAGTCATTAAAAGACACTTCAGAAGTTGTGAAGCTCATTTACCGCCATTTAAAAATCCGAACCCCTCTTCCTCTTTTGGGTTCACTGATTCATGGAATCGTTTTCAAGAGGGGAAAACCTTGAATTTTGAAGAACTTAAAAGTCATAAAAAGACACCTCAGAAGTCTCGGGGAAGCTCATTTTCCGCCATCTAGGAATCAAAATTTTACCGGGGAGGACCCCTGAACCCCCTTCCTTTTTGGGGTTCTTGGGAAAGATTTTGGCCCCTACCCCCTAAATTTCAACCCATTCATATTCCCATTCATCTTGCTAGTGCCCCTATCCCAACTTTGAAAAACGTTCCGCCGGCCCTGGAACAGATTCAAATAACATCCAGATACTATATTCAATTACACAATGTCCACTACTGATATCAATACAATAAGTTGTTTATGTAAATTTCTTTATCACTCATTTAAACGTAGACGTGATCATTCCCTCTGTAAATAGCAATTATATTTTATTTGAGCTGAAGGCCTTATATAAAAGATGAAATAAATGTCCTTGGCCAGTACTTGCCAAAGAACGGAAACGAAACGAAACG
>NW_022697279.1:0-2019 GCF_011630105.1 Anneissia japonica
GGGGGGTTCGCTGAAAAACAGGGGTTCGCCCGAACCCCTAAAAACCCCCCTGGCTACGGGCCTGACCGATAATTATAATATTCAGATTTCTCTTATTATAAAGTACAAGTTATGTTTTATAAAGAAGTATAGTATAATAAATCATGTTTTTAACACAGGAAATTCTCATATGCTAACTAAAACAATGCTAGTCCAGAGTATTAATAGTACTACTGCAAATTAAATTTTTGTATAGACTTAATTTATGTTTATTGTTTTTTATGCAAGTTAGGATTGTTATTATGTTATTGTCAGTTTCTTTTTATGTACCTATCATGCTCACTTGTGTTTTATTTTCCTATTTGCAGCAGACTTAAATTTATGAAAGGAAAAATGAAAGGATGGATTCAACTGTGCGTGAACGCTTGAGTGTTCCCCAGCACTGACAGTATACCGCAAACTTGCCAAGATAACATTAGTATTTGTTAAATGTGTATTTGATGACATTTCGTGTATGTTGGACTGAAAACATTTTTTTGTTCACAGTAATCATTGAACATATAGCTTGCTATTGGTCAATCAAGTCCTAAATGTATAGTTCTGGGAATGGTTAACAAACAATTATTTAACATTATTTTGTAGTTAATTCCTGTAAACAATGTACTCACAAATAACTTAAGGCTGTTTACTTGAAATTAAGTTTATCTACTTTCACTCAATAGACTTTTTAATATATAGCACTTTCTACACTATTGTTTTCTGAAGTTTCATTTCCTTCAAAATTTTGTTTAAGATGTATGATTTTTTTGTGTGTGTGTTTAATTAGAAATTTTTAATTTCATGTTGAGTATCTGGGTTGCCCTCCATCGACAATAATTATTAGGAAAAAGTTAACTATAAGTATGAAATATCCTAGTGAAATTTTAATAACTTCCTAATACATGCAGGGGTGTATCAAGGATTTTTTCTGGGTTGGTCGTGATCATAATTTTTTGGACCTTTTCACAATGAAATAACAGCAAGATGTGAATAAAATATCAATACAATTTGCTTGAAGCAGATGGCAGGCTCAGTTTCAAAATTTATGGAATTGAGATAGATTACAGTATGTCGCACAATTGGCAAAGTTTTTGGACTCATTGCTGGTACCTCATCAATGATTTTTTATTTATGTCATTGTGAAAAGGCCCTAGAAAAAAATGTCTGGAAAAAATGTGAACCTTTGAAAATTTTGGGGGGATCGTACGACCTTCCCGACCCCCCTTGCATACACCCATGACATGAAAATATTGCAAGAAGTGATTTAATCAGTCAATTTAATGGGTGCTACAAACCACCACTACAGTATTTTGTTTTTCTAATTACATCATATGCTATATATTGGGTAATTCCATGGTAACTGACGTTCTATTTCATCCTTTATTATATTCACATTGTTACCCACTTTATATTAAAACCATAGAAAAATGTTACAATTGATGGTGCTAACCACAAAAACCAATAATTAAACAAATATTGAAAAAAAATATGTCGAAGAAACATACAAAACCTGACTTATGCCATGAAATACTGCATTAGTATACTAGAAGTACAGTTAATTATTACAAATTTGTTAAATTGTTTGTAAAATAGTATTGACACTGGTGACTGATGTTTCTTTTGTAGTTGAATTAACCATAATGATTATGCTATTTTGTTTTTGTCACAATACATTGAATTAATTCAGGTTAAATAATAACCTCCTAATTAGTTGTATACATAAAAATTATATTTAGTGTGTGTGTGTAATTTAATCAAACAATCGTGAGTACCCAGTGCTACAAACAACCAACTACTGTACGATATTTTTTATATGCTATTTTGCATTTGTCTAAATATAATTATTGAGATTAGTTAAATAATAATCTCCTAATGAACTATAACCTCCTAAATTGTAGACATACAATTATATTTAATGATTGTGATTAAAATCAACCAATTACGGGTACTCTGTGCTACAACCAACCAATGATAGTGTTATTCTTTGTTTGTTGGAATATA
>NW_022697280.1:0-607 GCF_011630105.1 Anneissia japonica
ATAAATTCCTCATCAACCGATATAACCTTAAACATTCTTGGAATTGATATAACATTACTGATGTACACACCCTTCAGTGTGAAATGTGGCTCTCTTTGCAAGCACATCTAACATCTAAGGAAAGTAGAGCTTAGATTGGTACCAGATAAAATAATGTTGTTATCAACATTAATACATTATGCTAATTTTCATCTTTGTAAGCGCATAAGACAGTACAAATAATTTCTGTGACAGTCTTTTAAGTGTGTAAAGATCCATTTTATCCCATACATAGTCAAAATATTGGGGGGGATGATTCAATGGACTATCCCCCCCTTGTCAAATATTGGGGGGGGATATATCCCCTCCATCCCCCCCGGGATCTACGCCTATGGTATATAATGACGAAACATCAAGTGTAGCCAGAACAGTATTATTAGGTAAATTTGAAATTTGGTTAATTTTGCGGATAAAGTCCGTGGAGTCCTGAATGTACGAGGGGAGAGCAACAACATATGGTCTCAATAAGTCATCCACATATTCAGAGATTTTTTCTGTAGCAGTACCGGGATTATGACCGGTTGAGCCGCCGACAAGTTGAGCCGCCGGTCATTTCTATGGAACGCCA
>NW_022697281.1:0-1248 GCF_011630105.1 Anneissia japonica
TATAATATGCTCATATGCATGTATATTTTTGTGTTATAATTGTTTCGTGAATACACTGAAAATAAGGGCCAAGTTGACTATGGGCCGTGTTGATTCGAATTATCTGTTCCGAATGCATTTTGCACGCGGTGCTAATACTTCACCAAGAATTCCAATTGGTCCATATTATATTAATACCATACATATAAAAAATATCTAACATACCATACTTCCAATGCATTGTTTGGTACTAAAATTTGATTGACATTCAATTAAAATTACAATATTTTAGAATCGCTTCTTCTGTACCTCTAAATTACGTCTTCGATCTTATGCGAAGTGTAGTAAGATTCGCTTGGAACCGAGAATATTATAAGCTAATGTAGGTATTTGGAAATGTACGCAAGCAGGTCATTTGAAAGGTTAGCAGGTATGTCGAACAGTGTGCCAGGTATGTCGTTAACGGAAATCATTAAAAATAACAAGTAACATGTGTTTTCACCAATATAAATCAAATGAACATTCTTAAACTAAACTATTTATAATATTGTAATAATAATAAAATAATAATAATGATAATAATAAAGTAATAATAATATTAATAATAATAATAACAACAACAACAATAATAATAATATATAAGCTATTATATAAAAGAAAAATTATGAATGTGTCGAGTCAGGTTACCTAAGTCAGGTTGATAGATTGGATGTACAGTATCGATTAAATTAAATAAAAAAAACTAAAAGTGTTTGAACTGCATGATACGGTGTAGAACTAAAATATGATATGTGTGGATGGAGTTCAATATAAATTCAATGCAATGAACACTAGTAAAATATATTAACAATAACAAATTCGGAGTACAACATTAATCCAATATAGTAATAAAAATCATGAGATAAAAAGAGAAATAATGTTTAATTGCAAAAAAAGAATAAAAAAAGGTTGGCGAATCAGAAAATTAATCCCTCATAAATAGGCTTAAGTAGAGAAAAGCGTGACATAGATATTATACATACAAGGAGATCAATGATTTCTTATAATTGAATTTAAACCTGAAAATGGAGGGCTTGTTTTGTAATTCTGAATTAAGATTGTTCCAAAATTTCGGGCCCATGTAAAACACGATAAACGCCTTAAACTATTCGTAGAGTTCCACGGATATGTAAAAAAGCTATTACTAGTTGCCGCTATGGTATTGAATGTGTGAAGATAAGATATTTTATCGAATAAAGTGCATAAATGATGTTGTATACGATTAATATA
>NW_022697283.1:0-866 GCF_011630105.1 Anneissia japonica
AAATCCGACTGTTCAATATTTACCTTTTGATATTATATTGTATTGTGTGAAGAAATAAATGTTTACTTGAAGTTGAAGAAAGGAAACAGGAAACCACTAGGTGAAAAACCACAAGCACAAGAAAAATCAGCATGAAATATGTATTTACTTTATGTTCATTGAGAGTTCTTTCAATTCTTTCTGACATTCAGGCCTTTTCAACCGACTGCAGTGTGTGAGATGCGAAGTACAAAAACTAATTAGAGAGGGAGCACTTTATTTACTGTATAAAGCATACACTACAAGCTTTGAATTTGCCTAGTAACGAAGAAGTTGTCAAGAAAATGGTAATCTCCTATGAGAAGAAGGCCGTGTTTTAGTAGCACTTGTAATTTCTCCGATAAATAATCTTAAAATTCCCTCCAAATTTGTTAATCCATCATGCAAAATTGTGGACAACAATGCAATGTGTTCAACATCAAAACATCCGTTTTGTTGACCTAGCAGGTTAACCTTATTTTGCGCAAGATGAATATGCCTAGGCCAAGAACGAAATCGTTCGGTACTATTTCACCTGGGAAATGTACTGTCACAATGGTGTCTGATTGTACTGTACTTCTATGGATTGAAAAGAAGACGAACGAGAATGCTAGTTTTGTTCAATATGCTTTACGGTAGTAGGGATAGACCTAGCTATGCCAGACATGGCACCGTCGATGACAGCTGTTTCAGGCATTTAAAAAAAATATCTAATAACCACAAAAAATGTACTCAATTTTTTTTTCAAGTGTTTAAAATACTAGGCATGGCCCTAGCCTAGTATACTTTAAGAAACTAACTACCCAGAATAATTATTTTCATGACCGTCAATTGACATCGGTGAAAGG
>NW_022697284.1:0-1030 GCF_011630105.1 Anneissia japonica
ATGATTCAATGGACCATCCCCCCCTTGTCAAATATTGGGGGGGATATATCCCCTCCATCCCCCCCGGGATCTACGCCTATGGAGGTTTGAAGTTTAAAAACTGCGATTTTGGAGTTTTCGCGTAGGCCTATGTATGCAAAACCTCCGAAATCGAAAAAAAAAAAAATCGAGTTTTCGCTCATATTACGCAAAGCAAAGCTTTTGCGTAGGCCTACGCAAAACCTTCGAAATAACATTCGAGTTGGTTGACTAAAAGTATTGCTCTATACAAAGAAAGCTTGTTTAATTATTAAAAATGGTACAAAGAAACTTCGAAATCGGAGGTTTGTTTGAACGTTTGAAAACTCTGATTTTGGAGTTTTCGCGTATGCCTATAGTATAGGCATACACAAAACCTCAAAATTCGGAGGTTTTTGGCGGCGGGCGCAGATATATTCGGATTTCGGAGTAACTAACTCCTCCTCTATCAAGCATTAAAGCTGTCTCTTATACACATCTAGATGTGTATAAGAGACAGTGTTAAAAGGTGTTAGACCATATCCATATTGGCTATTGTCGAGCATGTAAAGAATGAGTAACACCCCCCCCCCAAAAAAAATAGCAAGTGTTGTATAAAACAGTTTAGCAGTGAGGTTGACTATATCCATGTTCACCCAATGTATTTTGACAATGTTGAGTTTTAGTAGATTATATTCAAAGATTGTTTTAAACTTTTTTCGTTAGCGGCAAAGGGACAATGCAGAAATTTAGCATAGCATAGCATAGTTTTATTTGCCGTATATTGAATCGATTAATTTTAGTGATAAAAAACATTCTATAAATACTGCTACCCCCCACAACAGTCTTTGTGAGTTTTATGATTGAACACAAAATAATAATTAGGAAGTTGGACGAGAGGGAGGGGTGGTTTGTCATAATTTGAGCCACGTTTTACACTCCAATATAATATGAACAGGTAAATTAAATGGTGTTACAAGCTTCTTCATATGATCGAGATTTTTTTAAATGCATCCGATGTCGAAATGGATAG
>NW_022697285.1:0-1036 GCF_011630105.1 Anneissia japonica
ACGCCAATCATCCCCTCCCCCCCATGAAAAAAACTTTTCTACGCCACTGTTCAGTACAGTAGTCATACGTTGTCCATATTATAGAGACAACTATTTATAGCAATGGCATTTGGAGCCTCCTCTTTAGTTTAGGACAATCAAATCTTCATAAGAAGCCCATTTCAAAAAATGGCCATCCGAGGGCTCTTAAAACGAACAATCTCCTGGCTTCTATTTAATTGCTACATTTTAGTTCGGACACTCATTATTATATGCTCATCACTAGAATCATTAATAGAATTAAAAAAAAATGTATCATCTTCGCTACTAAACTATGAATTTCGAGAAAAACAAGACAGTGATTGATAAACAAACATAACGAATCACTTTATAGAACTTTCATGATGATTTTTGTTTTTACGAGCTTTCGATGCACTCTGAATTAATCAGTGTCTCGGAGCATAGGGTAGTTACCCCGGAATTATTGTCGAACACCTTTAACTGAAATTAAACTGGCGTTGAAATACTTTAGAGGGCAGCAACCATAAACGTAGTCGATCATGAATAATGCTTTTAGTGCAAAATTTTTTGTCGAAAGTTCAAATTACCCTCGAGAAAATGGTATCGCCCAGGTTATTCTTTTGCATGTAACGATTTTTATGCTGTCTGGCTGCTTTTTGAACCGTCTGGCTGACTTCGTCTCGCTGCCGGTGTCACGAGAATTCAGGTACCATCGGGAAATTAAGTACCAGACCTAAATTCTCGCTTAAGCGAAAACTTTGGGCTTGTCGATAAATTAAGTACTAATCTCATTTTATTGCACTTATAGTACAATGCATAAATATTTCCTTTGTTTTAAATGTACGACCGATCGTAATTAATCAGGTGAACTGGTATTTGGTATAAAAACGGTGAAAATAAGCAGAAAATATGCGATTTTGAATGTTTTTTATTCTTGTTAATACTTCAAATCGCATCCGCTGACCTAATTTTTTTCTTCACTGCTACAACAGCAGCGCGAAGATTGTCCTTGTAACCGCATGTTGGCAGCCAGGCT
>NW_022697286.1:0-1634 GCF_011630105.1 Anneissia japonica
TATATACATCCCTTCTTTCAAAAATCGGTGTCATATCGTTTAACAAAATAATCAATATGGTCAATGATACAATATACAATTGATTGCCTTTCTAAATGTTTTTCTTTCATTGACAGAACACATTTCAATTCCTGTGTATTATAATAGTTATTGATATTTTCCTCAAAATAATAAAAAAAAAAAAAACGTAGGGTCTACAATACAGTGGCGAGAGTAGCAATCGAGTACTTACGGTCCAGAGGGATTCGACTTGAGGCGTTCATTTACCAGGTGGCAGTGGCTATTTCTCTGGCACTATTTCTCACTTGGTTAAATTTTTTTTGGCTGCTGCCCGGGGCAGGGGAATACACCATTAGCAATCCCTGGATCAGACACTAACTATAGAACCAGAACAGTGGGGTGGTAGCGGAAATCTCGTTCGAATATTTTGTTTGCTTTTAATGGACTTTCTCCTAATTATACAATCGCATGTCCTCAGTCAAAGATTTAAGATACAGGCATGGTAATAAAATCATCAATCAGACATTGGCATTATATACGGATGAACATAGCAGACATGGTTTCTTTAGAGCATCTACGAGATACATCTGAAGAAAATGGTGCCATTATAAGATATTGATAATTCGGTCATTATCAATTTTATTAATGCAATTTCTTGATATTTCATATACTCGAAGCTTGTATCGCTAAACTGGACCATATGTAAAACAGGCTGTTACATCCTCCTGATATGTTATCCTGTTATAAATATGTTCAATAAATAAATAAATAAATAATTATGCTATTATATTAAAGGAATGTAGGTCTAGTACAAATTGAGCGCATTGAACAAAAGCAATTAATATGCACTATTATTTCGAAAATATTCGACAATATTTCGGCCTAATGATAATTAGGTCTCCAATTTAGATCTCCATTAACTACGATACTCAAATCTCCATCACACGATCCTGTTATTGACGTGTGTCATTCTCAAGCCGAGTAGAATTGTTTTTTAGGAAGAAACTTGCAGGTAATGGCTTTATAAAAGGTCCCACAGTAGCAATGTTCTTTATATTTCAATTCAATTTAATTTTCTTACTCCACAATTTTCACAAATAAACATACATTTTACATTTCGCATTTCTTTTTTGGAAACCAACATAGGAAAATTAAGCAAAGACGGCCAATTAGATAAGGGTCTAAACACACAGCGCCAGTATATTCCACAACTTACAATTATGTGTACAGTATGTAGAACAGTTACAGAAAAACTATGACTATGCTCATCATTAACTGGGTTGTTCCCGATATAATAATACTAATAATAATAATAATAATAATATTAATAACAATAATAATAATATTAATAACAATAATAATAATATTAACAACAATAATAATAATAATAACAATAATAATAATAATAATAATAACAACAACAACAACAAGGTAAGATAAGGTAAGATAACTTTATTGTTCCACAAGGAAAATTCTTCTGCTCGTCATCACATATTATATTAGAAAATGTAAAACAAATATAAAAAAAACATACCGTACAAAACAGTCACTATAGAAAATATAACAATTTACATGTAAAATACAATGACTACCATCGATAAAATAATTGAATTATAATTATGATTATTTTTATT
>NW_022697287.1:0-1748 GCF_011630105.1 Anneissia japonica
GGTAAGTTTTGCATATACTCACCGTCCTAAACATAGAATTAATCATAACAGAAAGCATCATTGGGGGTATTCTACTGGTTCACTTCGTTGACTACGAATTTTCGTTGAGTATTATTTTCATTCGACTGGTTCGTAAAATAGACTTCGTTGACAACGAAAATTAACGTAATCTGCGTTAAGTTATCAAGGTGACCAAAAACAAACATGGCCGATTGGTCAGTTTAGAAAAAATCATTTGCGTTAATTATTTAGATTAAATTTTAGAAAATAAAAATTATAATATTTACCCACATGAATTCAAAAAATAATTGTAGCCTAATAGAGTTCAAAAACTGGATGAAACATTACTTTTACAAAAAAAAATCTATACTGCCACAAGCCGAAGCAATCTTGATTATGCAGCGTGCATTGCGGTAACTATGCAGCCATTTTGTTTTGTTAGTTTTCTATTCGACCGGTCGTCTTCGTTTAGTAGGAATTTACCACTGCGCAGGTGGGTGTGGTTTAACAAAGAACGATTAGTCGAATACGCCCATTGACTCTAAACATCATGTATCCACCTCCCTTTAACTGCGATTCTTCTAATAGTTTTAACTATTATTCTTACTATTGATCTGCATTATTGTTTACATACGGTATGTTTACATAAAATTATGTAAATCCACCTGCCCAAGTAATTTTATCTGGTTTCTATTGTGTATAAAAATAATAATTTAAACCAAGACTTAATACGATCTGTTGTGACGTATCGGTCGGTTGTCAACGTTAGAAAGAAAACCAGCCATTGTCTGATGAAGATCCGAAACATCACAGCAGTACGTATTTGGTTCCAATAGTCGGTTTAATGACAAGAATTCCATTTTCATAAAGTAACATATCTGATATATTCATTTACAAAACATTCTGTTGAATCCCAGTCAGTTACTTGCCCCATTAAGGCGTACCAGTTGTCAAAATAATTCGCAGGTCGATCCAGCTGAAATAATTTTGTTTCCAGACAACCAATAAGGAACTCTTATTCATGATAGATGTATATGAGAAATGCTATAGTAATGCTATATTGCAAGTGTGAACATTTTTACCCAACCTGCAAAACCCTGAACCTTCTGCTGTCTTCTATACACACACGCCTCAACCAACTTTGTCACTGGAGCTTGGTTGGGAAATCAAATCTGTTTATGAGCAAACTCACATTTCACTCTTTTGATCATGCTGGGGTAGAACTGGATTCAAATTTAGCGGGGTGGGTCAAACAATTTGCCAAAAAACCCATCCAAAAAGAGGGTGGGGAAGGGAGGTTCTGGTGGTCCTTCCCCGGGAAAATTTTGATTTCTAGATGGCGGGAAATGAGTTTTCCTGACTTCAAGAGGTGTCTTTTAATGACTAGAAAGTTAGCTTAAATTCCATCATTCTTATTACACTAAATAGGTCTATTAAGTGTGTATACATACAGAAAAAAAAATTGTAATTGCATGCATATTTGTTATTCCACGAATCGATGAATCCGAAAAAGAAAGGAGGATTCTCCTCCGGGAAAATTTTGATTCTATCGCGGGAAATGAGCTTTCCCGGCTAATGAGGTGTCTTTTAATGACTTTTAAGTTCTTCAAAATTTTAGGTTTTTCCTTCTTGAAAACGGTCAGGTAAATTTTCTAATTCTTATTACAGTATACGTCTATTATGTGTGTATACATACAGAAACAACATTGAATGTTTGCATACGTATTCTTTTTTCCATGAATCGATGA
>NW_022697288.1:0-595 GCF_011630105.1 Anneissia japonica
AATCAAGCGACCTTCTAATACAAAACTTATTCACTTTCTCAACTATAATATTAGGCCTAAAGAGATGCACTTTCACAATCCACACCTTAAATATTGTTAAGTAGATCCCGTCTAACGACTGTGTAACGTGACGTGTGTTTGTGTTACAAGGGCGGGTACTTTTCTGATATTAAATTTAAATAACATTTCATCCATAAAGTTATTATCAGTAAAGCTGTTGAAACCACATTCGTGCCAATCACATCGAGTGCGTTTTAAGAACCCGGACTTAGATTCCACTTTGAGGTATGCCGTCGACAAGTTCTCTCCTTCATAGCGGCCGCGGAAAAAATTGCTAATTGTTAAATAATTTCAGGTCATGACGAATCTGTATTTCCTGTTCATAATTCCTAAATATTTGGTTTATTGTTAGTTTGGTATTTTGGTTTAGGGTTTTTCGACCTAAAATTATACAAAAATTCGAATAATCTATTTTAAATTGTCTATGTTTTGCTTTAGCTGATCTCTTCTATTTTCCTATTTCATTGCTACATTATCAGACACAGTGCAATATATAATATATATACAAATATATATATATATATATATATAGGCC
>NW_022697289.1:0-565 GCF_011630105.1 Anneissia japonica
AATAGGAAAGTAACAGGCCTTGAAATGGTTCCAATTACCAAAGCATTGTAATAATAACATTTATTCATAATCATCAAACCAATCATTTGAACTTAATTATACTAAAACCAAATATTTGATAATAATTTTTTTTAGTACATTTGCGTTTTTTTTGGGGTTTTTTTTCTTCTCTGTATTGTGATTCTCCCAATCTTTTTACTATTGAATTTGTATGTTATACTATTATTATTATTATTATTATTCTTTCGCTTTTTTTTACTTCTATGATAATTTAGCCTCATTTTCACCACATTTTCGTAGTACACTTTCATGTTTATAATTGGTTTAATGTAGTGCCACATTGAAATTTTACTTCTTAAAGAAAACTTTCATAGATCATCCTTGCATCATCTTTTATTGTAATATTTTTTTGTCCTGCCTTGTGCAAATTTTATCTGTTTTGTACAATGTTTTGATGATGAGAACTGATGATATACTAAAATAAATATAGAATCAGAATGGTCTGTTAAGTTTATTTGAGTTGTACTGTACTTTTTAATGTTGTTATATTAGTAACAGCAGTTAA
>NW_022697290.1:0-813 GCF_011630105.1 Anneissia japonica
TGCCGTCGGTCGAAACTGCAGATGCTCTGCTACCGCGACAGGTTCCTGGTGTTCGTCGGAGGAAAATACAGGAGGGGGGCGCCGGCCGACTTAATCGACGTGCTCGGCGAACAGATGGAACGAAGCCAAGCAGAGAAATACGGTTACGTGTACGACATGGAGAGAGATTTCTGGACGAGGTTCGATTGCGTTCACACAAGGAACAGAGACCTGTCTCTTATACACATCTAGATGTGTATAAGAGACAGGTGCTCGGCGCCGCCGTCGGAAACAAGAATTCGTTGGTGCGGGTGACGGTGTGTGAGAGAGCTCTGAACGAGATTCCCCGTGGCCGAATCCCGCGTAAGGTAAGAAGCACCTTCGTCATAAACGAGGCTCGGGTCGATTTCGTGGTCGAAGATTGTTCCATCGTCTCGAGCGAAAAAACGAACTCGATCGCCGTCGTCAGCGATATCTCAATCTGGAAATGCGAAGACGGAAGATGGCGAAACTATAGGAACGAACAAAGTTGGTTGAAAAACCCGGTGCTCTACGACCTGTCTCTTATACACATCTCTATGCTCGTCGGAGGTCTGCACGCGCGCCACAACTTGTGGTTTTTGATGTTTGCGACCGATTTGAATGAAGTCGATCGAGATTTGTACGGAGAAGTCCCTCCTCCCGACGCCGTCGAACGATCCGTCGAGAACGGTCTTTCGGAACAATTCGAGAACGCCCTTGTGCATAACGTCGGAGGCGACCCGAACCCGATGTGGAATCCTTGCGCCATTCTGCCCCTTCACTTCAGGACCAACTGCGATTGGTGGGTGGCAA
>NW_022697291.1:0-552 GCF_011630105.1 Anneissia japonica
AGGACAGGCCAGGCCAGGCCCCCCCGCACCCCCTACCCCACACTTAATCCGCCCCTACATGGTTTTACAATAATCGCTATCATCCTGGACATTTAAAGTGATAAACAACGGAGCTTACACTCTTAAGTGTTTGGTCCTTGGTAGACATAAAATTGGAAACTTTTTAAAATTGCCGCAATGCTATAAATCTAACTTTCTTGATTATGTGTATTTTTTCTAGACTATAGGTAATTATAAGCATGCTTGTATCATAGAGAATATAATAATAACTAATGAAAGCTCATTTCTTTAATGTCTAATTTTTAGTTATTATTGTGATACGCAAACTGTGTTTTGTTCATTGTTATCTCCCAAATAGCCAGTTGGCGATGCCATAGATCAGATCGGCATGACGCCCCAGCCAATATAGGAGATCAACTGCGCGTTGTTGCCAGCTTCGCTCGATAGGTCCATGGTCTGCCTCCTGAGGAGCGAAAAATACAAAACTATATTAAACTAAATTTTGTCTATGTTACATAATTATTTGTAATGTGCTTCAGGAGCGGATCCAGA
>NW_022697292.1:0-2224 GCF_011630105.1 Anneissia japonica
TTTACCATTGTCTTACATGGTGGTATCCTAAGGTATTCTACCCCTTCTTTCTTGACTGAGCAAACCTGATTATTCATACAGTTTAAATGTAATGTATGATTAAATTTTAGCTTTTCCTAACAATTTTGTATCTCATTTGAGATCCAGCAATCATTACCCACAGTTTTTAGCATTTTGACTTTTTATTGCTGACTTACACAATGCACTAAACATTATCAGATCTACAAGGTGACTATCCTGAATGACTGAGCTGGTCACTGTCCTGTATTTATCTTGTAGCCTTAATGAAATATTTTCTTTGGATATAATATTTTGAGCTGGTCTTGGAAACATAAGGTTAAATATTTAAAGTGAGGTGAACAAATAAAATTAGATAAACATATGGATGAGTAGAGGAGGTAGGGTGAGACCAGGAGTAAATTTAACCTAACAAACTGAGGAATCATAAATACACTTAAAAAAAAAATAAGAACACACTTTATAAGAACAATGAGGCTGAAATTGCTTAAAAATTAAGAAAAAAAAGTGTACCAGTAATCAACAGAATATATAGTACCTTGTAATAGTTTCTACCAAATTTGTAAAACAATTGATATGAATGTATGCCTCAGTTTGTATGTGTGTGTATGTATTTAACAACTTGCTATGAGTAACCTTGCTTCTGTGAATTCCTAACATGTATGTTATATAAATGAAAAAGCAACTGAAAAATGTATGTATGTGTGGTGTGTGTGTTTGTGAAGGGGGAGTATTTACATCATTGGTTGTCTGACTATTTGATTTAATTTAATCATTGATTTCAACTATTTGATTTAATTTATTACAAATTTCTATGCGACTGAAGTCTTGGACTCATTAAAGTTAAAACAGCAAACCACTTAAAACCGTGCAAAAACTTTAAATTGTGCATAAAACAATTTAAATCATTTTTGTTCGTAGGAAAAAAAATACAAAGGCATACAACATGAGCACATGAGTATGGAGAATGTAGGTAAGAATGGCCCCGGAAAAAATGGCCCCAGAAAAAATGGCCCCGGAAAAAATGGCCCTGGAAAAAATGGCCCCGGTAAAAATGGCCCCATAAGACAGGTAGGTAAAATTGGCCCCAATGAAAAATTCGGTAATAGAAATGATATATTTTTTTAAAATCTTCAAATATTTAAATACTGTATAAGCAAGAATTGAATCAAGAAATAAAAAATGGCCCTCAGTTATAAAATTCAAGAAAAATTTTAGTTCTCAAATATGTATATTCTTTATGTTGATTTATTAATTAGAATATACATATTTGAGAACTAAAATAAATTAGTTTTTAGCTCCTATGAATAGCTCTGGGAGTAGGTCTAAGTATTTTTTAAAATTATTAATATTATTAGATATTATTACTATATTTGCGGTCAATTATTAATTTATTATTATTATTATTATTAATGGCTCTGATGGGAGGCTCTAAAACATTGATTCGGCACCAGTTTTGAACGACGAACTTGCAGGGAATGTTATAAACCATTTTTGTGAAATTTGAAATAAAATTTTCCAATAACGTGGCGACTACCAACTATAGGGACTTTCAGAGGCCTAGCATTTCGCAGTACGTATTACTGTCATGGATAACATCAACAATAAATCTAAATTGCTAATAGTCCAAGTATTAAATATCTATTTTTTTAAAGAATTGGAACCTCTGGATGGCCAGAAATGACACTCTCAAGACTGTGACAGGCATGTCACATTTTTATTTGTTTATTCCGACGACCTGTCAAATTGGGGGTGGGGGGTCCTGATGTGGTTTGGGATGTATGTAATTTTGTAATCTAATACACTGTGATTGTGTAAGTGACAACTAAGTACAATTCAATTGGTCAATTTTTTTTTTAAAGATTTTTTTATTGGTTGAGAATCTATGCTGTAGCCAATAAATATAAGCCTTTTGTTTTGAAATGCCATATAATTTATAAACAACATGTCTAAAAGTCCAGGTGTTATTTATCTCTTGTTTATTTGGGAATAATCATCTATTTTATGGAATAAATACAGAGTTCCTTCATTATATTAAAGTTTTGGTTTGTTTAGTTATGTAATCAGAAACTACAGTTACACCTTATATTACGGGAACCTTTTTTTGTTTATTTGTTATTTAATTTGTTTTATGAAATGACAATAATAATAATAATAATAATAATAATAATAATAATAATAATAATAATATTGGCAATAAATGGTT
>NW_022697293.1:0-692 GCF_011630105.1 Anneissia japonica
TGCAAAAATTCCTGATTTGCACGAAATTCCCTTCCGTTGCGGTAACTATAACAACAACAAAGACGGCGCCGCCATTATCATAGAATATTAGTTAGGGGACTAATGATCAATTATGAATTATGAGGAAATATGTGTTTGAATGACAGATTTCAGTTTAATATTCTTCCGCGTTACCGGATCTCTAACATTTCTTCTGCTATTAAAATTAGCTCTTTTCATTGGTTAGTTTGATAGTTGTTGCTTGCCAGCCGGACTTGATTTAGTCGTAGTTAGAACTTCGACTACGTTGTTTGTGAATACCAATTGAAGTTAAAGTTGCAACTAAGACTAAATGAAGTTCTAGTTCGAAGTTCGACTAAAGTTCGTTTTAAGAATACGGGCGTATAGACCTACATTGTAGTTCTGTTTTGTGTGTGTGGAATACAAATTCTATGTCTACACATAATTATATTTATGTCCTAGGAGCAACCAGCCTGCTTCCCACTACGCCACCGTCGAGTGAGCGGCTCACCAACAATGACAACATAAGCACAATGAAATGACGACACACACACACTGATGTCCTATCAACACAGCAGGATATCTTACCCCGGTATTCTTAAAACGAACTTTAGTCGTAGTTCGAGCTAAAACTTTAAAATTATATCATTTCGTATTCTTAAAACGAGCTTCGACTAGCACTGCAACTAAAT
>NW_022697294.1:0-626 GCF_011630105.1 Anneissia japonica
CTCCCCCTCTCTTTAATCGTTATAATATGATATATGCCTGTTCAACACCAAATGGTTCAATGATGAGATGCGAAGGGGTATTAAATTCGTTCTCTCTGCGTAGGTAGGCCTACGTGTTCTAACGCCTTGAAGCCCGATGTAAGAGATTGGAAAAGGGAATTAATGTCATTACATAGCAATGACAGATCACCCTGAGTAAGATCATTAGCAAGCGTTTTTAGACCAGAGTTAAGACTCCTTATTGATATTTAGGAATGTCTTTACCCCGTTCCACTATGTACTAACAACATTACAATGGATTTTACTTAAATTGCTGTTATAATACCTCTTATACAAAGATTTAGATAATCTATTAACAATGTTTCTGAGCTTTTTAAACTCATTTGTTTAAATTATTGTCCTATAAGCTCATCCCACACTTTAAAAGGAATTTCTTCTCGTATATAACAAATAATTCCGCCTCCATACCTTTCAAGACGATCTCTACGGACGATGTGCCTCAGAAACGGCAATAATATCCGCTCGTGTATGTTTCACCCTAACGGCAAGTTCGTTCATTTTGTTCGTGATTGAACATGCATTGGTCATGAAAACCGATGGGAGAGTATATACTGCTGGGCGTGATA
>NW_022697295.1:0-511 GCF_011630105.1 Anneissia japonica
CAACATTCTACTTCAACAATAATATTAAACAACAATAACGACAATAAATTAGTAATATTTACATTAATAATACTAATTAGTCATTATGACGATAATAAATGTGATAAATGACAACACGGCCTTGTAGAATAACACCCTCTGGGTGAAACAAGCTTTGCGTGTAAAAAAACGTTTTAACAACAACAAACAACAACAACATCATTAATAGTAATATTTATTTTAACAAATACAGTAGTGTAATAATACTAGTATGGTAATAATAACGATATTTAAATATCAATTTTAATAACTAATTAGTGATAATAACGATATTGAAGGTGATAATAGCAGTAATACAATAATAAATTAAAGATAATGTTTATTTTTATAAAAATAGTAATACTAATTAGTAATAATAATAATAATGATACTTATAATACTAGGCATACTTAGTAATAATAGGGTAATAATATCGATAATAAAGGTGACAACAACAACAATAATATTAATAATAATATGAGAAAAATACTAA
>NW_022697296.1:0-1083 GCF_011630105.1 Anneissia japonica
ATTAGGCCTATTATCGGCATTATCCAGCATAGGCTATCCCTATTTAGGTGGCACTAACAAAAAACCTCGAATAGTCCCCTTAGTTGGGGGGGTTTTTTTTGGCATGTTTACATACAACAATGACATACATTCTTCATAATTATTATTTTTATGGACATACGAAGTTACAGTAGAATTAACACTAATTTATAGCAATAATTTGGAATGCAAATACAGCAGCAATGTAATTAAAACAACAAGAGTTTTATAATTATGTCCCCAATATGTCATGATGCATTGTCAATGACCAGGTATTTTTTTTCCCTAAAATATTTAGCTTTCTATTGGATGAATATAGGATGAATATAGGTAACGGCTTAGAATTAATGTATGGTATGGATTATAATGCTAAATAAAATTAATAGAAAAACAAAGAAAATAAATCCGCGTTGTAAAAGGATGTAGTAGGCTATACCTATGTTCACTCTAAGGAATATGGGGGGGGGGGAAACATTCTGATTTATTGCTCAAAGGGTCTCAAATATAAACCATTATCCTTAACATACCGTATTTAATGAATGAACGTCGTCAAATCATCATCATCATTATCATCATCATCATCATCACCACCACAACCACCAGCATCAGCACCATTGATATAATCCTTTGCCATCATACTTTTTTGTCACTGTGTTCTTTGTTCTCTATCAAGGTAATTTACTATCATCATTATATCTTCTTTCATCATTATCAATACTCGGTCATCATCTTCATTCATTATAATCCATTTCATTTTCATCACCCTCCACCATTTTCATCACCACCATCGGTCACCCTCATCATCATTATCATCGTTACCATTAGCAATATTATTTCCATAATTATGAATTATTATTGATTATGATTTATGGAAGAAGAATATGACTTTTCTATTTTTAGGCCTAAATATTTTAAAATACAATACATAAAAGACAATTATCTAAGAAAATGTATATTGCAGAATTAGACCTATAACTCTTTCATATGATTTGCGGAAAAACATGATTGCCAATAATTCCTCAGTAAGCAATAGGTTATATAAAACAGGTTGAATTAGAGCAAATA
>NW_022697297.1:0-569 GCF_011630105.1 Anneissia japonica
TCAAGCTTCTTGACGAATGGGTCAAACAAAGATCGCATGACTGATCTCATACTGGATGTATGGAAAGAACATAAGGATATTATTCCTAAAGGGAATTGCATTTATTTTTCAAAGAAAAATTAATGTTTTAAGTTGTCCAACGGGAACGTATGGTGTGTGGATGAGCTGGCATCTGATCAGGAAGAATCAGACACGATAATTGCGTTGCACATTAATCATGCAATTGCAATCAACCCAGGAACAATTATCATACGATCACCTTCAGGTGATACTGATATAATTGTTATTCTATTGGCACTCTTTGCTGAATGTGACCAGATTATAGTTGACATTGGGCACGGAAACAGCAGGAAAATCTATGATCTCAAAGAAAGCGACATGTCCAAAGAAATTAAAGAAGCTCTCCTCGGTCTACATTCTTTTACAGGTAATGAATATGTGTCGACATTTTTCAGGAAAGAGAAAATGACGTGTTGAAAAGTGCTCAAGAACTTTCCAAGATTAAATAACACATTCGTAGCACTTGGAAAAAGTTGAATTGTAACCAATGGACTTTACAACAACTTAGA
>NW_022697298.1:0-743 GCF_011630105.1 Anneissia japonica
CAAAGGTTTGGCGAACGTCATAGAGGACGGTCTGAGGCAGGCGCACACCACCTTCGACATGGCGATATGCGTTCGGTTGTTGCTGGAAGGGAGAGTTTCCCGAATACGAATTCGTTTTTGGAAAAGCGGAAGACGAGTTGAACGTTCTGTTGAACATCGCCTTTGGAATGCGCCACATACCCATTTGGTCTCCGACAATCCGATCGATGACTGAGGATCGCATGTTCTGGTTCAACGAACAGCTGATGGACTTGATCGACTGCGCGCTCGCCGGATACGTCGTGGTAGCCCCGCTGAAATGCTTGCAACCTTACAACACATACCCGAAACGCATCGTCGAGGACCTGGCCAAGCTCAAAAATTTGTTGTTCAAAGCATTGTGTTTGGAAGACGTCAGACACAGTTACAAAATGTGTCTCCAGTTGAAAGAAGCCTGTCAGGCGCAACCGAAATTTGCGTATTATTTCTTGGACTGTAAAGAAACTTTGAAAAACATTGTATGGGGTGTACCGTTGTAGGGAAGATACATCGTTTGTCGTTATAATCTTTAAAGAAAATATTTGTATTCGTTAAAGAAATATCTCTTCTTCGCAATCGAAAATTTAAAAAAAAAATTCTTACATCGAAATTGTCGTACACTTTGTCGTTTTTTTTTAAATTTGCTTTGATCGTGTCACTCAACAGCCTGCATATGTCTTTTTATAGGAGCGCAAATATTTTCAGAGCTACCACTCTTTCAGCTA
>NW_022697299.1:0-2523 GCF_011630105.1 Anneissia japonica
AGCAATTTCAGGTGGTGTTTGCCACCTGTTTTAATTATATGTATGTGCTTAATTGAGGTGAGTTGTATTGTCTTTTGTTAATTGTGTGGTTGGTTCAAGACTATCTTAACAATTAGGTTTGTTGCTACTGTTCTAGACAATGGTGTGATCTTTTTTTTTCTTTTAATGTTTTTAACAAAATATGCAATTTACTGTACATGCTAACAAGGACTATGTTGTCTTTATTCTTATGTTTTCTGTTTCCAAAATTTGTTTGATGACTTCCTTCGGGTTGGTTATAACTTTACAAAATACTGTATATTTGATAACCTTCTTTCTTTCATATATTTGCTAAACGATGTTCTTGCTTTCTTTGTTTGGTTTCTATTTTGTATTGGTTGTGGGCATACTGTAGGCTTGGAAGAGGGATGATAATGCACCCCCATGGTGACAAATTAGTTTATCTAAATTGTGTTTAAAATACTTATATTAAAATAAAACAATTGAACATGAAGTTTTTATTGGAATAAAGACTTAGTTCTCCATTTTCAATCTCACACCCCCATATTTTCAACCCCTCCCCCAGGCCGAGACCAACCTACACCCTGTTGATCACTATTTTGTTGCTTCATCCTATGTTGTTTTTCTTATAGGTTGGTTCCTATGTTTTTATTGATAACTGTGATGTTGTTTCTCTTTTAGATTAGTGTCTAGAGACTAGCTACGCTCTGTTCATGACTATGTTGTTGCTTCATCCTATGTTGCTTCTTTTGTAGATTGGTTTCTATGTGTATAGTTGTGTGTTAGTGAAACAAGACTTTAACTTGATGGTTGGACCAGTCCCAACTGAACATATCTTAATTTTTGACCCTAAAGAAAAAATTCAACTTTGGAGATTTTTTACATACTTTGTCTTCCATGCTGGGTAGGTAAATTATTATTAAGTTTTTTTTCTTTTGTTATTTACTACTTTTATTAGTTAAGTTCAATTCAGAGATAATATTAAAGGAAAAGTTTACCAATTTTAAATAAGTATTGACTCTAAAATTATATAAAATTCGTAAACTTCTCTTTTAAACCAAAACAAAAATCTTAGCTTTAATAACTTAAAAACATTTTCAATTCCAATGAATGAGTTGATAGCTTGACGGTTAAGAGAGTTGATCAGTGGCGGCGCCATGATTTCCCTGACGGGAGGTCCAAGGTCCCCGACGGGAGAGCTGATGTGCCCGATGAGAAAAAAGTATGTGGTTGGGCGTAGCTAAAATCCATTTCGAAAGTAGCCCCCCCCCCCCAAAATATCGAATTTAGCGTCTATTATAACATGTACAAAAATACATATAATTTTTTTTGAATTTTTTTTTCTCAACGAATTGTGGTTTTTCTCCCCGACCGGGGTGGGGGGATGTAGCCCCCCCTAGCACCCCCTCCTCTTTTCTTTGTATGTGGGTAATCTGTAATTTAGATTTCTTTATATAAGTGAATCGGATTTTAGATAATAAGAAATGGTTTGTACTGTAGGTCTTTAGCCGGCCGCGCACAGCATCGTACAATAAAAATGCCGCTCTCCGTTGGGCACAGTGGATACTTGACTTTACACATGCATTTTTTGAGGCTTTACACATCATTTCAGGATTTGAATCTCCAGATAATTAAAATCTGTATTTATATAAGAATATAGTTTTCTGTAGAGGCATAAACATTTGTTCAAGAGATTCTAGAAAAGGGTAGAGTTGAATAGCTCAATGGTTAAGAGTTGACTTGCTCAGTGGTAGTGCTTGCTTTCTGATCCCAAGGTCCTGGGTTCAATTCCTGTCACAGCAGGACTTTCTCACGACCAAAAGAGACATGGTTTATGAAGCATTATTCTCATCCTGTAAGTGGTGAGTGTACTTGCTGTTGGATGTGAAGGGAAAAAAAAACAATCAATAATAATTATAATAGTCCTCATCCTATTATTCTGAATATTACTGTATGTCCCAACCAAAATCTATTTAATTTTTAGGTTAATATATTATTTTTTAACATAATATTTATTTATCATCATCACCATTTTATGTCCAAAGTGTATAATATTGCCCTGGTCTGTCGATTTTGTATTGCACTGGCATGTCAACATCAGTAACCAATATTCATGTGCAAGATGTAGCATGTGCGAGATGTAGCATTTGCAATGTGTAGCATGTGCAAGGTACAGCACATGTGCAAGATGTAGCATGTGCAAGGTAAAGCACGTGCATGGTATAGCATTGCAAGATGTAGCATGTCCAAGATGTAGAATGTGCAAGATGTAGCATGTGCAAAGTATAGTATGTGTAAGATGTAGCATGTGCAAAATATAGCACATGTGCAAAGTGTAGCATGTGTAAGTTGTAGCATGTGCAAGATTTAGCATGTGCAAGATGTAGCATGTGCAAGGTGTAGCATGTGCAAGGTGTAGCATGTGCAAGATGTAGCATGTGCAAAATGTAACATGTGTAAGCCCAAGTGGAAGATGGAGCACAAGTGCAAGATGTAGCATGTTGATAAAATTTATTAAATGCA
>NW_022697300.1:0-823 GCF_011630105.1 Anneissia japonica
CTTTCGGAAGAGTAAGTGGTTTTTCTGATGATGGTCCATTTTAGCTCTCGTCATTATGGAATGATGTAAAGTAAGCAACTCTGTACGGCTGCTATAGTAGTCACAGCCAAACACAATTTAGCAAAAATGATGCTGCGAATTATGGGTTATACCTATCTTTACCTGTACCTATGACTGATTGTATCTTTAATGTCAGTATATTTTAATCATTGAGGATGTTTTGACTACATTATTTCACAACTCAGTTAGCAATTCAGTTTTCACTGCTACAAACTGTTTTATGTACATAGTTATATTTGCTCAATAAAAGACACCAAAATATACTTAACATTAGCCTAATAGTGTGACAAAAACATTGATAAATGATGAAACCCCTGTTTCGTCTTGTAGGTGTAGGGGGAACCCTGGATGTTTACTCACTGGTTTATTGCCATGTTCCAAGTGGATTTCATGTGAACAGGGAATCCTTTCCTCCAAACTTTGCTAAAGAAAGTTATCAATATAAATCTTTTAGATAAAGAAAGTATTTACAATAACATTTAATATCAACACAATGCCTACACAGAATAAAATTAGCAATTTATAATTTGACTATTCAGACACATCAGTATAATTTTTTACTGCTACAGACCAATCAAGGTCACATTAGTAAATCAATATAACTTAGAATTTGACATTGAATGAAGTTTTTCTATTTATTTATTGACTGCAGGTGTTTTGGTAAGTCTGCTGCTTCAAGTTAGCTATACCTATAGTAATATAAGGCAATGCATTTAACAAAAGCAAGGCAGCTTTGCTTTAGCAAAACAAAACAATGTATTTA
>NW_022697301.1:0-508 GCF_011630105.1 Anneissia japonica
ATCCGGGACCGCCGAAGCGGCCCGCATTCCGGCGAAAACCTCCCGAGCTACCCGGCCCACCTGCTTCGAAATCAACGAAACCAACGCCGGATCCAGCGGAGGGGAAGGACCCGCCGAACGCGAAGCCAACGAATCCTCCAGCGGTGGAGGCGAGTCATCCTGCGCCGCAACAACCCCCGACGCAGCCGGCAGCGAACCCTGAGATCGAGTGGCAGCCTGAGCTGCCCAATCTAGAGCCGCCGCAAACTTAGTCGGGGACCAGCGTGCACAAATCTCGCAAGGCTCAGCCTTGCTACACGAGCGACACAACAGGCACTCCGAGTGCCGGTCGAGCTTAACACTCGGTTTAGGGCCCCCACACGCCGAGCACAAAGACTTGCGAGCGGACATGCCGATCGAGACTACAATAAACAAAGGATATCTTGTCAAGTTGAAAATAAATCCCAAGGCAAAATAAGAACAGAATAGCTTGAAAAGACTGCTAGTAATTTCAAAGGCTAGAGTGTAT
>NW_022697302.1:0-936 GCF_011630105.1 Anneissia japonica
TGCCTTGTGGGGCAGAAGATCTCAGTTCTATTCATTGCTGAGTTAATGGAGGCTCTGCTGCTAAACTAACCGATTCACACGTACAAAAATCTTACCAAATGTAACGAAATGTAACCAAAAGTAATATTTTACGGCACGTGTGAAAATACCTGAAACGTATGGTAATCTTCGCCGAGGCTGGTAAAGCTTCCGAGATGTAGCATGGATGAATCTGCGCATGCGCAGGAATTTCAATGCAACAACAATTTACTCCTACTGTGTTTCGCGGGGTTCTTTGAATTTTCTTCCCTCCGTTCTGCAGACGATTACGATTCACTAGAAATAGATAGGCCTAGTTTTTCTCAATGATGGATGAATTACCCTTGTTATCGATGTTAATTAGTAATGGTAGAAGAAGAAGATGTACATAAATGAACGTCGGGATGGTGTTAGTACTATTACTAGTATTATCAAGTGTCGACAGAAACGTCGAAAGCAGGCCTAGGCCTAGTTTAGTAGTAGTAGTACAGTAGTTGTTAAGGGCATTGATTGCTTTGAATATTTACTGTGATGGTGAGTTCAACAGTCCATCTGTGACAGGGGTTCTCAAGAGGCCTAGGCAAGGCCTATATATCGCAGTAGGGGAAAAAAAGATTCACTGAATAAACACTGAATACATTTTACATGACCTTGGCATTACCTTACAGATTCGTGTGAATGCTTTATATCATGGTAGGAATAACTCGGGAGATGGCTCGGTTACAATTTGTTACTTTTTGTTAAATTTAACTTCACGTGTGAATCGGGTAAGTTGTTTAGAAAAATTGAGTCTAAGGATAGACTGTTTGTGGGATTTATTTGTCACAGGTTGATAACATAATGATATTGAATATCCGATATCTTTGTTTGGGCTCATTGATAAAGCATTTACAGTTCTATTTTCTTTTTATGTAAATA
>NW_022697303.1:0-778 GCF_011630105.1 Anneissia japonica
TTTCCAGTAGGTTTCATCGGGTTAACTCACAAGCTGATCTAGCTTAATTTTGGGGTACCGGTTTATTGCGTCTGGCACCCACCCCCCACCATTGGAAATGTCTGGCATTGTCCATTCGTGATATCTTGAACTATGCCGAATATATTCTGATAGGTTTCGTTGGGTTAATTCACAAGTTGATCTAGCTCAATTTTTGGGGCCCTTTTTATGCCCCTCCTGACCACACCCACCACAATGGGACCGGCAGATGCCCATTCTCCTACATAGACAGGCACATAGAACATTACTATATACACAAAAATTGGTTAACTTTCCAGCTATGCTGACACCCCTGGGCTCCTGCTCAAATTGTTAAGCCAAGGATTTGATTGGGTAATAAATCAGTTTAAGATATTTATTAGGGACATCTTAACTTTTTTGACTTAAGACATTTGCTAAGCTGAGATTGATAAATCCTGGGCCAGGTACAATGGTAATTTTCCAGTAATTAGAAGGATAATGATTAAAAGTAATAATAAGTAATATAAAAATAATAATAAGTAATATATTGTAATTTCACTGATCCCTGCTACAACATTAAGCCTCATTGGTGATCCGCTAACGTTAGCGGATCACCTATTGTTATTGTCAGGATCATCATCATCATCTTCATCTTTTTTTTATTCTTCTTTCTTTCTCCCCCTTTCTGTTCGCACGATATCTCAAAAACTGCAACGACTTACCGCACAATCGCTGTCAACGGACATTTGGCTTGGTCTGGAATAGTCATGGTAAGCTT
>NW_022697304.1:0-1330 GCF_011630105.1 Anneissia japonica
AGTCGAAATTTGTGAAATTCGAATATTGTTATAGTGACTGCATTAAGCTTTCAAAACAATCTGATCTTTTCACGTAGGATACTCACAGAAACAACAATAATTTAAATAAAAATATTAAAAAGGAAAATTATACGCCATGCTTAAAATATTGGAACCACGCTTCAAAAAAATATTAATGGAAATGCAAGGTCAATAAACAGACTTAGTGTGTCACTTGCTATGTACTAAAATAGCAATTGTTTGTATCCACCCTTTAGAATTTTGTGCACCACCCTTAAAATTTTTAGGACATTTTCTGAAATTTCACCATTCTTTAAAAATCCTGGTGAAAGGGTTGCCATGGGGAACATAAGACAATGAAGAGGGTGAATACATTTCCATAATAAAAATACTGTCCCTAAAGGTAAAATTTGACAATGTTAAGGAGAACCTCAGACAACAAAAGAATTTCCCTTAAAATATGTTTTAAATGTAGTAGTAGTATCCGACGACAAGCAATCAAGAAAAAACTAAACTACACTGGAACAACTCTCTCGACACGAAATGTTTAGTGTATCATACAAACGTTTAAATACATGCCTCTGACCACAAGCAATCAAGACAAGACTAGATAAGAACGACTCGCTCGACACGAAAATTTTAGTTTATTATTAGTTTATTTACAAACATTCAAATACCTCTGACCGCAAGCAATCAAGGAAAGACTAGACAAGAACAAACCCTCGCGGACACGAAAAGTTTAGTGTATTATACAAACGTTGAGACCGCTACACAACGGCCTTTGCTTCGAGATTTGAGCATGAAGGCAAGGCAAAGCAGCTTTCTTAGCTACGTTTTTTGTCCGCTGATCGGTAAAAACGTATTTCATTTTTATTTTATCACTGAAAAACAACTACACTGTAAAATGTTTAGCCCATAAATATGATGTGTGTGAAGAAAACATTAAAAAATATTTTAATTTGGACCTTCAAAAAGCAGTTAAAAAGAAATGGCTATGAAATTTTAGGGGGTGGGGGCGGGGGCTAAAGCCTGTTTAGTCCCCCCTCTAATTCCGCCCCTGATTATCTGAGTAGATAGTAATTACTTGTGATTTCTTGTAAATTCTTCTTAAGGTAAGTGAAATAAAATATGATACTGATCTTAATCTTCATGATTGATTTTATATGTACCTCTCACTGCATGCAAAGTGGTATGTATATACGTGTATTATATATATAATTATTATCGTTTATTCATCAGATTATTCTAATACATCTAGGCCTACATTGCAAAAAAATAATCACATGGAATGGGTATGGGTTTGGACAAATAGGGTCTTAGGAGGAGACTT
>NW_022697305.1:0-249 GCF_011630105.1 Anneissia japonica
GTTACATATTTTGTGTTCCTGACAGAGTCAGGAGTCACTCTTTGTGACATTTCCGTGCTCACGGGAGTCAAGACGTGCGTGTACGCATGCGTAAGTCTTTTAAAATGTTTAAAATTATTCTTTTTTTAAAAAACTAATTACAGCATATGTTAGCATATTATGAAACTTTTCAATCAGCACCGCGCGCGCTTCCTGAGGGTCAAAGTACGGCGGATCACCGAATTCGTCCTCAGTGACGAGTTCAAATCT
>NW_022697305.1:282-704 GCF_011630105.1 Anneissia japonica
TATTAGGTGAGCATAAGCTTCAGGTCAAGGTTGAATGTTATGTCTGTCTCTTATACACATCTAGATGTGTATAAGAGACAGGTCATGCGTGACGTCATCTACGCGCAATTTTGCGTTTTTACATTATCGATAATATCAGCCTAACCAATTGCCATTTCGAAATCGTATTAAGTGAGCATTAACTTTGGGTTAATGTTGAATGTACATTATCCTTATTTTACGCGTGCGCTCATTAATGCGCGCGCACGCGTGCGTCAAATTTTCAAAATGCTCAAAATCACTTTTTGACTAAATTAGAGCACGTTTTTGGCCATTTTGAGCATTTCAACTATTTTTGAAATTTTCCACTACGCGCGAGCATTTTTACGTGCGCAGCACGTACGAAAGCTAGAAATTACGTTATTTTACACGTTTTGGGTTCC
>NW_022697306.1:0-574 GCF_011630105.1 Anneissia japonica
ACATAAAACTCAAACTTTGTATTGCAACTGCTGTATAATAAATATTATAATTATTGTTACTTTCATGAGAAACTTACAAGCGTTTGTCTTATCAGTATCGGGTAGGTGCCACAACTATTGGTGAGATTGTCCCAGACACCTGTCATGCTATACACTCAGTTTTAAAAGAAGAGTACTTGAAGGTGAGATAGAAACAAATGAGTAATTTTTAGATACTTTATTAAGCCTTAAAGACTACTAATACAGACAGTGACAATTCATCATAAAATAGACACAACTGTTCATTTGAATGTGACTACACCATCTCGTTAGTTAGGCTCAGTTTGTTATAGATGGAATTTAATAAATTATTTTATTAAATTATTATTATTATTATTATTAGATGTATTGCCTGCCAAATAAACAATCAGAAAAAATTTATTACAATTTAATGTACAATTTTTAATTACCAGCCCAGTTATGGGTAATGTATATGCATATTATTTACTGCCTGTTATTGATGTGATTTTGAAGATTTAATTCAAATCCTCTATTTTGGCTTGAAAAATCTCATTTTGGATTTTGTTTTTCAGTA
>NW_022697307.1:0-921 GCF_011630105.1 Anneissia japonica
TATACTTTCCTGTACTTCCTCGTTCCACCACCAAGTCTCCTTATCTTCCTTCCTCTGTCCAGATGTCACACCAAGTACCTTCCTAGCTATCTCCCTCACCACTTCTGCTGTAGTTGCCCAATCATCCCACCCATCTTTACCACCATCCAACGCCTGTCTCACCTCCTCCCTAAATTTCACGCAACAGTCTTCCTCCTTCAGCTTCCACCATCTGGTCCTTGGTTCAGCCCTCACTCTCTTCCTCAACCTCACCTCTAAAGTCATCCTACAGACCACCAATCGATGCTGTCGAGCTACACTCTCCCCTGCCACCACCTTACAGTCACTAATCTCTTTCAGGTTGCATCTCCTGCTTAAGATGTAATCCACCTGTGTGCACTTTCCTCCACTCTTGTATGTCACCCTGTGTTCCTCCTTCTTCTTGAAATACGTATTTACCACTGCCATTTCCATTCTTTTTGCAAACTCTACCACCATTTGCCCTTCCACATTTCTCTTGTTGAGACCGTACCTACCCATCACCTCCTCATCCTCTTTATTCCCTTCCCCAACATGCCCATTGAAATCTGCTCCAATCACCACTCTTTCATCCTTGGATACACTCTCCACCACTTCATCTAACTCACTCCAGAAATCTTCTTTATACTCCATCTCACACCCCATATGTGGGGCATATGCACTGATGACATTCATCATCACCCCTTCAATTTCCAACTTCACACTCATCACTCGGTCAGACACTCTCCTCACCTCCAATACCCTCTTGACATAATCTTCCTTCAGGATTACCCCGACACCATTTCTCCTCCCATCCACACCATGGTAGAACAGTTTGAAACCACCTCCAATGCTCCTAGCCTTACTCCCCATCCACTTGGTCTCTTGTACACACAGTATGTCCACCTTTCTTCTCTCCATCAT
>NW_022697308.1:0-673 GCF_011630105.1 Anneissia japonica
GTTGCAAGTCTAAGCAGATTGAACACGTTTTAATTTTAATTTTAAAAAATGTTTTTGTCTTTTAAGTTTTATTGTATTTTGATTTATAATCAAATTGAATCGTTTTACCTTTCCCAAACTTCGTTGGTTTGATTGCCTGTGTTGTGATAATACCAGCAAAAATGACCAATAATACACTTATATAATTCATCTTATCGCTTGATAACTATTTTCTGGAAAAAAGGAGAATCATAAATGCCAACAGCACGAAAGTTGCAAAGATGAAAGATGCTACGACAGTGTGGCGTTTAATGTCATGCTTTGCTTTATCGTCCACACTATCAAATTGTCTTTGACGAAAAACTGCTGTATGCCCATATATAGTCATGATGTGCCTATATATAGTCATCGAACAAAGTGATTGTAAACGTTTTGCACCTTAATCATAATAATGATATGATAGAGATCAACTCTAACCGTCTTGCGGTAATGGTAACGCTGTAAATATATATAAATACATTTTAAACGTTAAAGAAGATGAATCTGAGAGTGTGAAAAAGAATGTGTCCCAACCGGAATTCGATACAGGACGTTTTGCTATGCAGCTATATACTATGTGTATATTATATATACAATGTAAATATATACAAGGCACTAAAGTACTATACCAATAGTTTATGACAACGAGGTTATG
>NW_022697309.1:0-609 GCF_011630105.1 Anneissia japonica
TCGTCGCCTGCTCTCCTTCCTGTGCGACGCCAGACCGAACGTCGATTCGGATCCCGAGTTGGTGTTGCGATCGCGAAACTTCTGGTTTCGGATGGAGTGCGCCGGAATCGATCAGTACAACTGGCACTCCAAGACACCGTCGTCCGTCGTCTCCGTTGCCAAGGAGGTGGCCAGCAGCTTCCCTTCCTCGTCTTCGTCGTCTTCTTCTTCGTCATACTCCGGAGCGCGACCGAGCATCCCTTCGGCACTGCTGTGGGACTTGGCGGCGTTCGTCAGTGGCAGACGCGCGCCTTACTCGTTCGAAGCAGTGAAGCTGCGTTGCTTCTTGAACGAGGCAAAAGGTTCTCCATCGGAGAAGACAGTCGAGGAAGCGCTGGAACAATTCCTAAGCGACGTCTCGAGACGAAAATTGGGGACGACGCTGTCTTTGGAAGCGCAAAGATTGGGACTGGAACGTCACGATCTTCTCGACGGTCTGCGCATCGACTTGGATGGCGAGTTGCGGGATCTGCCGAGACTCCGAGCCACCCTGTACAAGGAGATTGGAAAGAGACAGATTCTGTTCGAAGATTTCGACGCCGTCGTCGGATGTCTGTGCGCCGACTGGCA
>NW_022697310.1:0-782 GCF_011630105.1 Anneissia japonica
AAATGTAATTTACCATTATAAAAATGTTTTACCTCCAAAATGGCAGCCATCTTGGAATTTTTTGTTATGACGTCATCATTCCGATTAATTTTTTTACGAGAGTGAAGAGTAACTATTTAGACAAGTTCAAGTTACATTTGATATACCTAGCATATGTATAAGTGACTAAAAACATACATTTATTTCCCCTACCCCCATCTTAATTAGTCCAAAATAGGATATTTTATGTCAAAATTTCAAAGTGCTATAAAAAAAGTTGCCCAAGCTCTAAGAATGGGGATTTTTTTTCTGAGACACTACATAATATACTGATTCAGAAAAACCAAAAATAAATTTTCCTTTACTTTTTTCCCGCTAATTTCCTACTGCACCCAGTCTACCAGGGTCCCTAGTTATAAGAAACCAGAATATATTCTTATGACTAAAAACAGCTTCCTTTCCTAAGCCTCATACAAGTATGAGGCATACTGTATGCCTGTGTGAGTAGAGAAAAGTGTGCGCTCTAGCTCGTTCATTCCTGAGATCAAGGCCTAGAATAACAAAACATTTTCAGCTGTTTATTGTTTATCCACCAGGATATAAAAAGTAGGAATTAACTTACTTATTTCAAACAATTACTGTAAATATTTAATACTATGTTTGGTAGAGTAATACTTTTAAAATTATTAAATATTTACAATTATTTTTTTTACATTTTCTGCATTGAAATACAGGCATTCAATAATGCAACATACAGTAATCAGCAATCTTGGTGATTTCCTTTTTCTTTTTTTTTCTTTTCT
>NW_022697311.1:0-1347 GCF_011630105.1 Anneissia japonica
ACAGGTTTAGTAAGGCTATTGCCGTCCTAGTATGTTAGGCCTACTAATATAGCTCATTCGTTACCTTGAAGATGTGTGGTTCTGGAAAAGGTTCCATGTGTTCCTTGAACTTTTTAACTTTCAGCCAACATAAGCGGCTTAGCAACAGAACCATGACAACAGAAACAAGTATTATAATGTAGGTATACCAATTTTCTGGGAAAAAATTATCAAAGATGTTTTTCGCTACATATATTTCAAATTCCTGAATCAGATGTGGAGAACATTTTGAAACAATCAACTCAGCTTTGTTTTTGGGGGGTTCTTTTGTAACTAGTAATAGACTAAAGTGTGTTATTAGCAGTTACATGAATGCATTTTACAGTTGTTCATATATTTTTATTGATTGTAAAATGTGTAGAATAGGCTTGTAAACAGCGTCTTCTACAATTTGATTTTCGTGAGTTGATGATTCAGTTTTTAATGAATAATGAAAAATGATCGGAAAGAGAGCAAGGGGGCTTTTTCAGGCAGTAAAAACAACGTGACGTGAAAAGCTAAAAGCGTAAATGACGTAAAAGGGAACAGCGTGAAATGACATAAAAACCACTGTTCCCTGTAAAAACAAACATCCTGAATGACGTACAAGTAAAAAAAAAACCGCCTAAATGACGTAGAAAGAATGACTCACCTGATTCGGGGTTATCGTCAGACACTGGAATAAGGATCGCTGAGGGCTCTGTAGCACCCATGGCATTGTAAGCCGTGATATATGCTGTATAATTAAGACGCTTCTTCAATCCTGAAATAAATCGTCAACATCAACATTATCGTGTCGTTTTATTTATTTTGTCTACATTAAAAATAAAAACAATTTTAGAAAAGAAAGTGACAAAACATGACAGGTTTCGTCTGTACAACGTTTGCAACTAACCATGTATCAGAAATGTTGTTTTATTGGCTGGAACCTGGAAATTTTCAGGATCGTCTGATGATTCGATTTCACCAACTAATTTTATTTTGTAACCAAGTAGGATTCCTCGATGATGGTGTTTTGGGAGATCCTGTTTTGGAAAATTACATAATTGATAATGAAAATAATGTGAAAAACGATAGCTGGTTCTTGGTATAGATGCAAACTCGATATGCAAAAGCTAAATGTAAAAACCTAAGCCAAACTTACAATTCACAGATTCCTATACATACATATGTCACAGATTAATAGACCTACATATAATATGCATACATACATACATACATTTCCATCGACTTATTCAGAAAATATCGTAATCGCGGGAAAGGGAGGGATTTTAAACTTACCATCCAAGAAATGAGAACATCCCGATATGTTTTATAGTCCTTACTTTC
>NW_022697312.1:0-704 GCF_011630105.1 Anneissia japonica
TTGCAATAAAATAAATGGCAGTTTAATTTATTTGAACACAAATAGCTCAATGGAAAAGATATGGTAGGCCTATATGAACACACTGTAAACCTGTATAAAATTCAACTTGCCTAAGTCAAATAAAAAATGCCATTGAAATATTTTTTGGATTTTTGATAAAATTTGACTTACAGAGTGGAAAACAACAATATAGCATGTAAAATTAGATCAACTTTAAATTATTTGACTTAGGGAAGTCTACTAATAGGACAGTTTAACTGTAATCTCAAATAGTTCCATCTGGTTTCTGAATGTATGAACATTGGTTTACTCAAGAGAATTTTCCATGTTCATAAACTTGTATAATTGTAAACCAATACAGTTTTTTTAAACATTTTTCATTCCCCAACAAAATTACCCTTTTCCCAGGTGGGGGAGGGTTTTTAAAATGGTGGATATTTTCCCTTTTTCCTAGAATAGAATAGGGTGAGGGTAGGTGGCGCCATCTTCTCACTTGTGAAGAGAAGCATAAAGCGAGACTTTTTTTATTCCTTGTTTTGCATACTTATTTTTTTAAAGATTATCGGAGGAGGGCGGACTAAAAATAGAATTTGCTTCAACTCTATATAATTAGGAAGAAATATACATATCTTATCTTTGGAGATTTCAAGGCAGCAGAGGGCGTAATAAAAATAAAGAAAACTTTTATTTTTTTCTGAAATTTC
>NW_022697313.1:0-800 GCF_011630105.1 Anneissia japonica
ACGATGGAAAAACAACCATTTGAAATAAAAAGATATGTTGAATAAATATGTATTGATTAAAAAAAAGGCCGTGTGTGCGTGTTCCGGCCCCACAGACAGACGATAGGCCCTCACCTCACCCCTCTATTATCACTAGGAATGAAGCCTAGGCTAGTTCCGTGGGGTCTGTCGTCTGTCTGCAGGAAATGCGCAACTTGGCTTGCAACTGCTGCTGTCGTGTTTTTTTACTAGGCCTAGGCCTAGCTAAGCTAATCTAGTAGGGCCCCTAGGCTGGGCCGGATAAACGCTCTCTCAGACTCTAGACTAGGCCTAGGCTAGAGTAGAGAGCTGAGAGAAGTTCATTTAACTTTATTTTTAATAAGAAACTAGAAATATACTTATCTTTTTTAGTGAATATGTTGTTTGATGTGTGATGCAAGTTACGCCTAAAATACAGCATAAAATTAAAAAGCAAAAACAAATCCCGGCAGGGCACACAGTATCTTTTCTCGCACTGACTTTTTTCGAGCTGTTTCAGTTCAGAGGGTCATTCATGCTTGTCGCTGATTGGTCAGAAATAAAATCCGTTCGGATTCACGTTTCCAATGGCTTTCTGATCCATTGCTCCGAATCCGGAGTCCGGGGAAAAAATCGGACTGTGTAGATGTGAACGCTTCTATTCTTTACCACTAAAGCCATTTCTCACGATTTTTTCTCCGGACTCCGGACCGGAATCCGGGCTTGATGTGAACGTAGCTTTAGGGGAAAAAAATCCCTGCTTATTAACAGACAGCGAGCGTATGTATCATTCTTTGGCATGA
>NW_022697314.1:0-1355 GCF_011630105.1 Anneissia japonica
ATATAAAAAGATAATACAAAAATTCGGCTTTATTATATAACCTGATGATTCGATTCAATATCAATTATTCGTCGAGATAGGAAATTATGTAAATGTATCTCAGTGCTGAGACAATTGATGTATTGATATAAATTATGACCCTGTTTGTATGATGTGTTGCAATTTTCTGCACAGCAACGCCCTCCAATACCGTACGTCGCCATAGCGCATCGCGGTCTACACTTTTTTAATTGAGAATTGATAATAAAATACGCGACGACTTGGTAACGAAAGTTTGGCAGAAGTTTTTTTAGATCCAGCTGTAGGGGGCGTCCCATTGTTTGTATTCCCACCATGCATTTCGGTGGAACACTTTTTTGTGTGGAGAACTCTATCTTGTATTTCTAGTATCTTTGATCATAGCAGAACAAACAACAAAACCACATACACGTAAGGGAAATCCACTCACGAAAGAAACTACTGCCTTGCCAGTGCTGTTTAATTACACTATGATAATAAAATTATGTTCATTTTATGGCAAAATAAATGTTTCAGTCACACTATAATATATTTAAGAAATATTTAAAAATTTTCCACAATTTCATATTGAATATCAAAATGTGCAAAACCCCATCTAGATTAAAGTAGAAACTTTGATGTAATTGCAACGCACGATGGTACACGATGAAGGCGCACGATGCTAATGAAATTATATTCATTTCATTGCAAAATAAATGTTTCAGTCACACTATAATATATTTAAGAAATATTTTTGAAAATTCCACAACTTAATATTGAATATCTAAAAATTTGCGAAAACCCCATCTAGATTAAAGTAAAAACTTTGATATAATTGTATAACCCTATTAGATAAAATATTTCGGACTAAGTTTCTCGCTGGATAAGGGCGCAGACACACCCAAAAAAATTGATCTAATGAGATCTCTGTGTCCAATATTTTAACTTACGTTTCTAATTTTAGATATACTCTAAAATAGTTTTGTGGTAATAAAACCATGATGCACTATTAGGCAATTAGTATATCTGCGTATCATACAAGTAGAAATTTAATATAAAAGCAGTCTACATATAAAACCGTTCCTTGAGTCTTAATATATTTTAGTTTCTGTACTTTATTGGGATCCACTGATTCAAGGAATTCCTTAATTTTTCATTCATAATATTGAATTTGAAGTGACTATTACCACTTGTCAACAAGCGACGTTTGGGCGAGTGTCTGCTCTCTTTCTCCCCACGTCGTATTGCAAGGTGTAAAACCCAATAGTAAAAATACTAGTATATTTATTTGTTTAGATTTTTTGCACTAGAACCATCAAAGGTAAAGCAAACGTGCACTAATGAAACAATAGTGTACG
>NW_022697315.1:0-1215 GCF_011630105.1 Anneissia japonica
ATAATATAATAATAATAATAATATAATAATAATAATAATAATAATAATATAATAATAATAATAATAATAATAATAATAATATAATAATAATAATAATAATAATAATAATAATAATAATAATAATAATAATAATAATAATAATAATAATAATAATAATAATAGGCCTAATGATTATTTATTTCCTTCACATCCAACAGCAAGTAAACTCGATTTAAAGGTACTGTAATAATGGCCTTAGTCAACTCATGGGCCACTGGTGTAAATATTTGTAATGTAACATTTTATACAGATTATAGGACAATTGTCGTGGCCTACTTATTATTTGAGTCGCACATGCAGTCGCCTCTCTGACGTACGCATGATTACCATGGACAAGGACGGAATATGCAATCTATTTTGTTTGTGCTCATTTCATTCAAACCATCAAAAAAGTCTACAATACGGTTCCAAAACACGTAGGCTATAACATCAGTTTTATATATCAGGGGTGAGAAAATGTTGCATATTTTGCCCTCCCAATAACGAGGCCTTAGACGCAACGTTATTTTAATTCATACCCTAAGCTCCAAGAATTAGGAAGCTTTAGCCTAACATCAATACCACTTGCTTCTTATATTGTATATTATAATTCTTTCCACATAACAATATATAGCGTCGGAATCATCAACAGTCAACTATGCCTTAGGTTGATTGAACATGCAATCAATTAGAGAGTCAGAAGTCTGAGTTGGGATTCACTTTTGGTTATATCACAGATCCTATGATCTGTGGTTAGATGCTTATTTTCACCCAGAAAGATAACGATTTACGGACCCATAGCTTGCCCAGAGCGGTAACCGAAACAAAATCCGTGTTTTACCATTTTTGACAGGTTTTTTGAGCGAACGTGGGTGAGAGATAAGAAGAGGGTTGAAACATAGCGTAAATCATATCCTATGTCACACGCTGTCAGCTATTCGTGCTTTTAGTTAATCAAAAATATATCCGTGCAAAATAATCTAGGCTCGTGCGAAACTCTGGCGAGAACACCCTATTGATTGATGATATTAATATGGATAAACATCAGCGGCCGAAACAGATATCAAACTCTTGAACCTAAAACTACAAGGAAAGGAGATTGATAAAGACAGAGGTGATAGAGAGAGCATTCTCGGTACATCTTTAGAATATTAGACATCGGACTTGTTTATCAAACGAGACGTTCGCGCTGCTAAA
>NW_022697316.1:0-1598 GCF_011630105.1 Anneissia japonica
ACTGCGTAGTGACAATGTTTTGGTTATATGGTACGTGTACTGAAAACGCTTTCTCGGTAATACATGGCTGTTCTACGTTATCCGAAGCGATGACCTTGATTACATACTCTCCTGACTGTAAATACCCAGAGACAGTTAGCTCTCCACTGTCCGAATCTAATTCAAATATTGATTTTGAATCGTCGCCCTCAACCTTAATTGATAACGTAACATATCCGTTTTCACCAGTGTCTGAATCTGTTGCTGAAATATTAGTAATAACTGTCCCATTAGTTGTGTTTAGCGGAATAGTTATGTCCGGATATTCTCCTACAAATTCAGGACAGTTGTCATTAATATCATGCAATGTGATGTCAATGGTAGAATAATCATTCATAGGTGGAGAACCATTGTCTTCAGCAACTATTGACAGAGTGATATCAGAATTTTGGCTTTCATAATCGAATTCTGCAGCAGTAAATACATTTCCATTGTCTTGATCTATTGAGAAAAAGCTAGATTCTTCAGAAGATAGAATGCGGTACGATATTTCACCGTTTTTTCCTGTGTCGTTGTCACTTGCATGTACCGTTAAAAGATACGTTCCAACAGTGATATTTTCAGCAATAGTTATATTCAACTCTTCATAATCAAACATCGGTTGATTTTGGTTCTCTTGTTGAATATTCTGGCAAGTATCTCCTTCAAAACCTAAATAACATTCGCATGTTTCTAAAGCAACACAATCTCCACGTCCATTGCAATTACCAGTACAAAAGGAACGGTCACATCTTTCACCAGACCAGGAGGAATAGCATTCGCACACGTCAAATGAAGTACATCGTCCATTACCTTTAATAGAAAGTTAAAAAAAAAAACTAGTAATGTAAAAATCTAAGATACATGTACTATATTTGTGAATACAGGCGGCACCACATACGGCCACTCATGGCAGCCAATTTAGAACATAGCAATACTTATAGACAATTAATACAGGTCAACTTACGAGAACAATATCCAAGACTTTCACATGAAGGAGATGCGCAATCAACGCCAGTATAGCCAGCATCACACTCACAGAGGTCAGGTTCAATGCAATTTCCATGTCCTGAACAATGATTGATTGATTCACAAGAAAAGGCTGTACAATTTTCTCCCGAATAACCTGTAAAACACCTGCATAAAAGGAATACAATGGTTTATACTTATTACTGTAATTGGACATTCTTGAAACGTAACAGTTTTTACACCGATCAATGAATGAAAACCAAAAGTTAGACGATATCAGCATTCCTGAGCGGCAGTTAAAGAGGACAGATGGATTTCTAAACATTATGGATGCTGATAGTATTAGTGATGGTAATAATAATGGTTGTGATGATGATATTGATCATGTTCATGACGATAATATGACGACGATGATGATGGTAGTGATGATGATGATGATGATGATGGTGGTGATGACAATAATAATGATAATGAAAGCATACAAAATATCATTTTAAAAGAATCTTGCTCACAGGTAAAACGTGTGGATTTTGTTAAGATCCATCGCCTATGGTGTAACTATAATAAACTAATGAAATATCTGGAACTTACTCGCAAGAAAATGTTCCATT
>NW_022697317.1:0-303 GCF_011630105.1 Anneissia japonica
ATCCCGGCGAAAGCAAGCGGGACAAGCACGCGCTGGTCGGTCTGATTCGACCGAGGTTGCTGAACTATCCGGACGTGCTGCTGAGCGTCCACCGCAAGCTCTTTCATCTGTCCAGCTCTTCAAGGACGCGACCGAATACGCCAAGTCCGTCTTCCGGCACCACTCGATGAACGAGAACGACGCGCTCGGCGTCCGTCACAGCGTTCCGCAGACGGCGACCTTCGGCACTTCTCCTGCGTGCCGTCCGCCGAAACCTTCCGTTCGTCCATTCGTGCACGTCCAGAACTCCTCCATGATCGCTTC
>NW_022697317.1:346-659 GCF_011630105.1 Anneissia japonica
CGGACGGGAGCCTCGAATACGGTTGCTCGATGCGCCTGCTCCGCTACAATCCGATCAACGGCACGTTCGTCAGATTGTCGGATTCGCTGGTGCCGCGAACGAACGAGTCGGTGTCATTGTGCCGGATCGACGAACACGTCCTACTGCTGAGCGGCGGGGGCCCTAAGCAACTGGAAACGTACGATCTGTCGAACGAGAGACAAGGCGGTGGCATCTGGAAGGTGGACGCGAACTTCGAGGAGGTCGGCGTCGATTCCTACGTCGCGTACGCCGCCTGCCGGCACCACTCCGACCTGTGTCTGTGGTACGTCGA
>NW_022697318.1:0-2057 GCF_011630105.1 Anneissia japonica
GATTTTCGCTTGTGTACATGTACGTCTTGACGCCCGTGAGCACGGTAACAGCACAAAGAGTGACTTTTGATATGAATAATGTGTCAGGAACACAAAGTATGTAAAGGCCAACTCAGACAGCGTCGGCCGACGCAGCCCGACCCGATTTATCGTCGGGGACAGTCTTAAGCCGTCTTGAGAAATATTAAACACGTTTAATATTCTACTACGCGACTGCCCCCGATGCACACCATCGCGTCTCCGTTCAACCATCGCGTCTGCGTTCAACTCACACAAACCCCACGCGACAACAAATCGCGTCGGGCTGCGTCGGCCGACGCTGTCTGAGTTGGCCTTAACAAAACGTGATTTCCAGCTTTAATATGTGCTGTGTGCGTGGAAGTGAACGTACGGCGGGTAAATTATGGAAAGTTTTGAAATGCTGAAAATGACCCGAAACGTTCTTTAAACTATCTAAATAGTAATATGGAGAATTTTCAAATTTTAACAAACACGCACGTCACCATGTGAGCGTGTACAGTAATAGCACACGAAATTAAACATTGTCAAAGTGTATTTAAAACCGCCTGTTAGTCGGTAATGCCACACGAACTTTCCCTTCACATAACCTATATATATATTAGTCTGATAGCGTCGAAATACAGTCTGCCGCCCTCATCTGTTGTTTTGTTTTACATCTTTTAAAAATGGGAGATAAAAGGGATCCAAAAATTCATTCTTTTTGACACTGTTGACATGATCAAAATGAAAAATAAAGGGACACGTCTTCAAGAGAATTGATTTAGCTATAACATACTCACAGGTAGGAGACAATCAATCAAGAATAAGCGAGATACGTTAAAACGAGTATAAACATATTGGCATCATAAATAAAAATTCAGTTTTTTAATTTAAATGGCAATATGATGACGTCACAATGTCCGATCAGCCATTATGAAGTAAAAAATCGTATCTACAACTCATGTGCTTTCAGATTAAGTAATAAAAATTAGGGGTCACTTTTCATCCTAAGGAGGTATAACTGATTAAAAATATTCATGGTTTTCTGCATAAATAAATGTTGACGCACGCGTACGTGCACGCTAAAAAGCGCGAACGGAAAATTAAGGTACATAACATTCAACCTTGACCTGAAGCTTATGCTCACCTAATATGATTTAGAAATGACGAATGGTTAAGATTATATGGGGTAATCAACGTTTTGAAGAAAGAGAAATGAGGGGGTAAAAAAAACCCCAATTTTTTTACCATGATGACGTCATCAAAAATGTAAAAAGGGGTTAAATATATGAAAGAGAATTGTCTCAGCTATAACATACTCAAAGTTGGAAGACGATCGACCAAGGATAAGCGAGATACGCTCAAATGCGTATTTTCAAATATGACGTCATAGCTATAATTCACTTCCTTCAATTCAGATGCCAATATGATGACGTCACAATGTCCGATCAGCCATTATGATCTATAAAATCAGGTGGGGGACAATCAATCAAGATAAGCGAGTACGTTAAAACGAGTATAAAGAGTAATAACGTCATAAATAAAAATTCAATTTTTTCTTATTTCAAATGGCAATATGATGACGTCACAATGTCCGATCAGAAAATATGATCTATAACATCGCATCTACAACTCATGTGCTTTCAGAATATGTAATAAAAATTTGGGGGTTACCTTTCATCCTATGGAGCTATAAGTGATTAAAAATATACATGGTTTTATGCATATGAAAATATTGACGCACGCGTACGCGCACGTTAAGTCGCGCGAACGGAAAATTAAGGTACCTGACATTCAACCTTGACCTGAAGCTTATGCTCACCTAATATGATTCAGAAATGACGAATGGTTAAGATTATATGGGGTTATCAACGTTTTGAAGAAAGAGAAATGAGGGGGTCCGAAAAAACAATTTTGTTGACCATGATGACGTCATCAAAATGTAAAAAGAGGTCAATTATATAAAAGAGAATTGTCTCAGCTATAACATTTTCAAAGTTGGAAGACGATCGACCAAGGATAAGCGAGATACGCTCAAATGCGTATTTTCAAAAATG
>NW_022697319.1:0-529 GCF_011630105.1 Anneissia japonica
TAGAAGGAAGACCGCCGTCCGCGACGTTGGTTCACTGTCTCCGCGGTTGCAGCAATCTGAGGGACTTTGGCCTCTGGTGCGTCCGGAGACCTCCCTCGACATGCGTAAGCTACGAGCCCCCTCCGAATTCCGTGATCGTCCACAACGTGACGGACGGAACTTGGAAGGTGGAGGATTGCGGTGAACGGCCGGTCTGCGAAGCTCCGTCCTCGACTTCGCCGTTATCTGTCTCTTATACACATCTAGATGTGTATAAGAGACAGTTTACAACCTCACGTCTCCGCACTCGTCTGCGCAAAAGTCCGAAACTTGCAAAGTCCCCGAATACTACAGAGTTTATCATCGATACCGTCTGGTGATTTGACCCACCGACCACGAAACCGAACTTGCGACCAACAGCAGAAAGACAACGACGCAGAGCACCTCTCCCCTCTGCGGTACGGATTTTGGCAGACCTTCCGAAACGTGCACGTAAAGTCGATCGCCGTCGTATGCTCCGATCGGGCGCTCCTTGCGTCTCGGCATATCG
>NW_022697319.1:555-1364 GCF_011630105.1 Anneissia japonica
TATCGTGAGCGCGATCCACCAGCCGCACGATCTTCCAACCGCGACGTTGCATCGCGTACAGCAAGCGATCGCCGTAATCGTCCAGTCTGACGAATGGTCGATACTCGTCGGTCGGTATGTTCCCTCGAAAGCTCAGTTTGGTCACGCTCCTAGACCTGCGATAGAGAACGTTCTCCACGTAGCGGTCGTCGGCGCCGGGAGTGACGACGACGAAGGGGTCGGGAGCGACGACGTACGAAGTCCTATTAGAGTGAGCGAAACGGCCGGCGAATGCATGTTGCGAAAACACGTACGTTCCGCATTCGACCGTACTCGCAAGAAACACCAACGCTATGAAGAGCGTCGGAAACTTGCTGGCCGCCATCGCGTCCGCGTTCTGCACCTGCGGACGCAACAGTCTTCTCGCGAACGCCTCCGAATGCGAATCCGACCTCGCCGAATCAGGCCGCGATCCCAACAGGGTGTGCGAACAGATAACGGAGTTCAACGGTCGTCTTGAAGGTCTGGTCCGTCTGCTGTACAACAGGAAGCAGATCGTAAAAGATAGGATGCAGGAAGTTCACTCCGAGATGATGTCCCTGAGCAATCGGCTGACGGACGAGGAGATCAACGAGGACGACGAATTCGACGAGAACACCCTGCAGGTCGAATTACAGACACTAATGAGGAAGAAGATGGAGATGGAGAAAATTTTTCGGATGATAAACAAGCTGGACTGCAACGTGAGCACCATGAAGATGAACGCGGACACGCACGGTCTGATGAACACGCTCAAGCAGACTCTTCTGAACCTGCCGCACGGAGTCGAC
>NW_022697320.1:0-1036 GCF_011630105.1 Anneissia japonica
AACTCCAGGGACCCCCAATCATAAAACAATGTTTTATTGTGACATTGAACTACTGTATCTGCTTTTGGAGACCATGGGGGCCATTGTTGGTTCTAACTAAAATCACGTCCGCCGCAGTACATGCGAGCGATAATCAGGGCCGTCGGAACCGCACCGTTTCGCCGGACCACTTTTACTCAATCATATAACATAAATATGGATACCTATAAAATAATTATATGAATTTATTATTAATGTTGCCATCACATTGTCTTTTTATGTTACATATTTAAATAAAAATCCGCCATGCGCTTGTAATTTTCGTAATTTAGATGATTTTAAAAATATTTAGAGGTATAAATATAAGATAACAGTTAAATATTTATAAAATTTTGGGGGTTGGGAAAATAAGTAAAATTAAAATCGTACCAGTGCTATGCACAGCGTATTGTACACCTGTGTATTCATAACATAAATTTTGATTTAATAGGCCTACATTATTTAATACGTTATGTATTTCACAATACCCGTCAAAACGTATAAAATATAATCAGCCTATATACTCATTCATATTTTATTTATATAATGTGCTTGTGTTTCTTGCAGTTTATCTATTAATGGATGTATGAACATCTCAATTCATTTGGTTAATGCAGTGATAAAAGATTAAATTTTGATAAAGTTAGCATTTTGCAATAGACCTACATTGTTTTAAAATAGGCCTACGAATTGTCAATTGGTCATGATTTTGAGTCGTGCTACTACCTCTGCAGATATAAAATTTTTCAACTGGCAAATAAGTACAGTAAAATTAAAATTGGACCAGCAGTATGTTACACGAAACTATATGGTATTCATTAATTTGTCTAGTTTTAAATGTAATGATAGCATATTGCATCGTGTATTCATAACACATGTTTTATTTGGCATATTGTGTATAATTTCACGATACCCTGCAAGTTGTGTAATTATAGTAGGCAGTTATTCATTGTACAGTATATAATGTATTAAAATATGCACAGCGTATTGTACACCTGTGAATTCATAACACAAGATT
>NW_022697321.1:0-813 GCF_011630105.1 Anneissia japonica
AAACAAACAAGCACCAATACATTCATTTCCATCGTAACAAAGCACATTTGTAAAAAAGACCGATTTTGGCAATAAAAGGCAACCTCTCACTTATTTAACAGTTTACAAATTGATGGGAAGGTTGACTTCTTATATCGTTCTGTACGGCAAAAATATTCGTCAATTTTTCCCCCATTTCTCTGTGACCTCTTACTTAGTTCACCCCTCCGTTTTCTAATTGCATTTGGTACAATATCATTAAGCGTTTTGGCAAATTTCATTAGAAGTTTTTGTCTTCTCTCATCTAATCGTGTCAAATTTAGGGCTTGTAACGCAGTAGGATATGAAACATAGTTCTGGCCAAAAATTACTTTTAAGGCTCTTTTTTGTATCATCTCTAATTCATATATTTGGTTAGTAGTTAAGGATGTATGCCATACTGGGCTAGCATATTCCGTTATAGGCCTGATAAATGAAGTATAAATATGTCTAAGTTGGTTTATAGACATACCAAATTTTTTAAGGCGTATTAACATGTATAATCGTTTACCTGATTTACACAACACTTCGTTAATATGGGCATCCCACTTTAGATTATTGCTCAAAACCACCCCTAATAGTTTTATTTGATTAATTTCACTTACGATATTACTATTAATACTTAAGATTGGGAAATTAGGTTCGGTTTTATTGAAGGATACATGCATACGTTTACTTTTTTCTGGATGAATTGACATTTTATTTTCAGATGACCAACGCGCGAGCTCATTTTAACTGATTTTGTAGACTAGGCGCTTCATTTTTCTTATATACCTCACATAAGGTTAAATCGTC
>NW_022697322.1:0-996 GCF_011630105.1 Anneissia japonica
TGTTAACCCCTTATCTATGTGTTTACAAAAGAAGAATCAATGTTTGCAATATATTTTTTGATTATCTAGCCTACTGTTTAAAGTAGCACTTAAAATAAAAAAGATGCGTGGCCATAGCCTTTTCCACGAATCGGTAGACATTTTGAAGTGATGACAAGCATTGCGAATCAGCGGTGCGTAACCAACAGAAATAAAATAAGCTTTTGGGCTGATTTTCTGACATCATGTTATTGAAAAAATCATAACTCCATAACGGAAAATGTTCTTAAAAGACTAGTCTACACCACTATATGATTAAAAATGTTTTTGACCTCTAAAATCAAGATGGAAAAAGAAAAGCCTATCTAAGTAGTGTATTAAAATAGACCTATGCATTACTCAGTGCAGTAGCATAGTACTTTCGTATTGTTACAGTTCCAGGTACCGATAATATACAGATTTCTCTTATTATAAAGTACAAGTTATGTTTTATAAAGAAGTATAATATAGTAAATCAACACAGGAAACTCTCATATGGTAACTAAAACAATGCTAGTCCAGAGTATTACTAGTACTACTGCACTGTAATGGTGTTATGAAATTTTAGATAACATGATAACAAGAATTCAGCCTCAAAGCTTATCCTATTTCTCACTTGGGTTGTTTGTCATCACTTCAAGATGTCTACCGATTCGTAAAAAAGGCGTTGCAGTGCGGCCTTCCACGAGGCTAGTCATGGGAGGCTCAGAGTATTTGCAGGAGGGCATGGGTCCAGAAAGAAAAGGGACACTCCTGCAGGTATAGGTGACAAGTTCAAATGACGTGGGGAACCATCTTCTGACTTGTCACTCTCCAATTATTTGAGAGAATTATGTAGGCCTAAGTCAAAAATAATAATAGATTAGCTTAAAAATTATTCCTATAAATGAACCCACTACGAACCGCAAGTTTTTATGTTGGCATAGTATATACAGTGTATGCGAGAGAGACAACACACTCTTAAAAAAAGCCCTACAG
>NW_022697323.1:0-841 GCF_011630105.1 Anneissia japonica
TTTATAGGACTTTATTCGTTGGAAAGCTACAGGGTAGTCTACGATGTTCCATCATGTCCTTATTAAACACTGTATATGTACCTTTGATGATTTATATTATATTCATTCAACAGTGTTAACGGCTAAAATTCTTCAGTACCATATATAATATACGACAGTATTCCTAGCCGTATTGCCAGATATATCTGGCCGAACGCCCTCTTGAAGCGTAGCATTGTGTAATACAATGTTCCCGACGGTTATTTGGACCTGTTCAACCATGAAGCCTTCGTGGTCTAGTGGTTATGACGCTCGCCTTGTCAGCGAGAGGTCGCAGGTTCGAATGCCGTAGGAGGCATTTTATTACACAATGACTTTTATAGGACTTTATTCGTTGAAAAGCTACAGGGTAGTCTACGATGTTCCATCATGTCCTTATTAACAAATGCAGCAAGCAAGTCATACTTATTTGTCTGTTTTGTAGACTTCGAAAGCTGTCTTCGATACAGTATGGCGAAATGCACTTTTTGTTAAACTTAACAACATGGGTGTTAGCGGTAACTTTTTAAATATGCGTTTTCCATAAAATGTAATAATAAGCTGACAGATACGTTCCATGGGCGTTAAACAGGGATGCAACTTAAGTTTTTTACATGATTTGCCTTCAATATTCAACATTGCATGTGATCCGGTTAGCCTGAATGGTTCTTCTCTTTCCTGTCTTTAATACGCGAATGATCTTGTGATTATATCAGAGACACGTGTTGAACTGCAAAATGCCTTAGATAAGTTAAGTTTTGCGATAAATGGAAATTTACGGTAAATATAAACAAAACTAAAGCAATGATCTTTAACAAGAGTT
>NW_022697324.1:0-862 GCF_011630105.1 Anneissia japonica
TCGTCGTTAAGCACTGTCTGCAACATGGTAGTAAGCAGTATTCAGGATAATAATATTCTTTCTAAATTGTAGCAATATATAACTACAAATGTTCTTCTAGCCTTTTCATATTTCAGCTCTTCACTTATTATTTGACTGATATTTTTCCCGGTAGTAAATATCGAGTTCTTCACCGATGCTGTTCTTTTCAAGTTTGTTCAACGCTTCAAGCATTATTTCAAAGTGATTTACATTAGCATACTGCATTTCTCGCCACTTTATCAACATTGCAAGGCTAGAGTCTACAGCTGGTGGAAAGTCCATCTCAATTTGTTCTATGTCATGTTGCTCCAGACGAAGGGTGATGCCAAAGGCCTTCCAGTGCTTACCAAGTCTTGTGGCGATAAATAACATATCAATATCTGTCAACTGACCTGAAAAAAACAGAAGGACATAATTATAGTGTATTAATATAATCACAAAACAATCTAATAAACTATTGCAGACATTATACAGTAGTAACTAACCACGACCTGTACATTTGGTATTAAAGTCTAATGAGCGAGCGGTTAAGGCAGGGATCTCGCAACTTACAGCCATAACATTGGCCCTGGTTCGACAGCACACTTGCCTATGGTTCTGGTGGTAGAACAAGACTGTAAACCATAAGTACAAAATTGACACTTTTAATGAACCCAGTAATCCTTTGAGAAAAGTAGGGGGTTACCCCAGTGTACTGGTCCATTCAATGCCCATGTCGTTGGGAACATATGCAAGTGCACCTCTAGCAACTGATTGGACACTTAGGGGAGTTGTTGAATACTTTAGTCCACAACAGTGGCATATCTAGGGGAGGGCGCGGGGGCGCATGCCCCCCCCCCCC
>NW_022697325.1:0-1387 GCF_011630105.1 Anneissia japonica
TCACGAAATTGTCAAAGGCAAGTAGAAATTGAAATAAGTTTGCTTACAGTTCTGCTTTTCAAACACAGTCAATCTAGTTTTGCCATAGTACAATTACAGTTTCTTTGTAGCATATGATTTAGTTTATGGACTTCTAATTACATAAAAAGAAGGTTCAACACTAGTCATATGTACTTCAATAAATATGTTTTTTAAACATTTTGGTAATATGTATGCACTATTCACTAAGTAGAAGAGGCTGTAATGTTGCTGAATTGATTTTAGTTTAATAGTTTTTTCAATTCATAATCAAACCAGTTGACCCGGTAGTAAATGATATTTGAATTGATAATTATATAATCATGGAGTAAAAACAGATTGTTTACAATGGAGGTGACATCTTCTATTATTAACTGTCAAATGTAAAGAAAAGGCCCCATTTTATTTAAGTAATAAATTTATTTTTAACAACAATAATCACCCTCAATGTACTAGGAACAAGCCTAATTGATTGAACAAAAATGGGATCAGGCAAATTTTTATATCGTTAAACTAAAGCATGGAACAGCCTTGCAAATGAAATTCAAACAATATTTAATGAACTTTATATAAATCTTTTAAACGATATATAATTAAACACTATTTAATTACTCTCTTCCTAACAAAATATTGAATCAAAATTTTACAGATTTTTCCTTTTCAATTCTGTCTTAAACTATTTTGTTTTTGATGCAGTAGTTTCATATTTATGTACATATTGTTTTTCTTTTACTCATTAGTTTTGTCTTAAGTTCAATTTCTTTTTCCATTTTGGTTTTCTTTTATTCATTTTTCTTGTGATCAACTTGCGATACCAGTGCTACACCACTGAAAGTGTTATCACAAAAAAGACAGAAATAAATAAATAAATAAATAGATAGTGTGCTTTTTTCAGGTTAGAAAGTTAACTTGTAATTGCAAAAATAGTGGAATCAGTCTATATAATATGTTTTCATTGTATTTACTGATTGGAAATATTATATGGATATTAGTATCCAAATTAAATCAATTATTACAGACCGTAGGCATAACATTTTTTCTTTTTGAAGAAAAATATCCGACCCAGATATTTTCTTTTTTGCAGAGAAAATTTGTTTAAATATATTTATATAGTTTATATTTCAATTACTTCAAAACTATGCTTGGATTATTATTCCTCCCATTTCTTCCACGGACTAACTCTCTGTTGCACACAATATGTTTCTTACCATGTGCAACATTTCTACCACAATTTCTGCCACAAAGAGTTAATTCATTGATGCATAGAACGAACAAAAACAACCATTGCTTCTAATAAATATTGAAAATAGGGTCAAGTAAATGTTGTTCCCCCAACTTTGTGGAATGACCAATGACATTACTACTTTAT
>NW_022697326.1:0-1286 GCF_011630105.1 Anneissia japonica
ATGTTGGTATAAAACCCAAAGTTGATGCAAAACAAATTACACATTTTAAAAACACTGTGTGATTATTGATATTGACCCAATTTTGAAGGCTCACACATCACAAATCAATATAACAGAACTTATACCTCTTTAGTCAGGCCAAACAATTTATAGGCACAATTGGCAACAGGAGTCATATCTAGTGTTTGGAAGGCTCATGTTTCTATTCACTAAAACGGAGCATTTCTCTCACAAAATACCAGGAAAAAAGGCTGTTTTTGGCCAAAAATCATGATCATTTATAATTTTCTTGTTTTTAAAGCCATTAAATGTTTCCACTTATTCAATGGTGGTAAATGATATCTAAGTGACAATAATGGAAAACAAAACATATTCCAAACAAATTTTAATAAGTTCTGTATGAATATATAATTGATTAACTTAAAAAAAAATAAAACAAAACAAAAACTCTGTTAATATTTGTGCAGGAGGGTTAAATTTGGTCTCATATTTACTCAAAATACACAATATATATAATAATATATATTTAGTTGTAATGGAAAATTTTCATAGATTATACAGCTGCGGCTTCCAGTGGCAGATTTAGAAATTTGAACATTAACAAACAACCAATCTATGTGACTAAAACTAACTTGGTTTCTTGGCCATTGATATAGCAATTGTAGAGCATGATAAATGTTTTTACACGATTGATTGTTATTAAAAAGATTAAAATTAACTTCATTGATAAACATATATTTCTATTACTTGAGTGTGAAGTAAAAATAACCGAAAGGTCCACTGATTAATCTCAGATAAGAAAGTATAATACATACTCCAAGTATTGAAATACACGCCATCGTGTTGGGATTCAATATTTCGACATTAATTATGTCATCATCAGAAATTCCTGATGATACTTTCTTAAGTAAAAATAAGTATCAACAGCTGTTTAATAGAGTATGTTTTAAACCTAATTAGTGTATTTTAGTAAATTATTGTGTGTATTGACATTCGGCAAACTGGATTTCATAGAAAGTAGCTAATTTCATACCAAAATCAGTAAGTTTAATTGTCAAAATCTCAGACAAGGAGAGCTTGGATACCTCCCACAAATTTTTCCATTAAACAAAGCTTCTCAATATGAAGATCTAAATAAAAAAATTTTACAGATTGTGGCCTCGATACATAGAAATCCTATTAAAATAGTAGTTAAGGTAATAAATCAGTAGTGGATACATCTTTATACTAAAGTTACAAATTAATTCCAGTTTTTAGAAAAAAAAAGTTTACCAAAACCGATGTTT
>NW_022697327.1:0-1521 GCF_011630105.1 Anneissia japonica
AACAAAAGAAAGAAAAAGAAATTATTGATCTCCCAAAACGTCTCAGAGGTTATTTTCCAGGTGTCTAGGAAACAAGCATTTTGTGCAGACTCCTGGTAGTGTTGTCCCTCAATCACCCCCCCACCCCCAACAATTTTGGACATCTCTGGATCCGCCATTGACATGTACATTCCATTTTTTTTTTTTTAATATTATCACAAAAGTACACAGTATTTGTGACTTGATCATACTACTGTATGCCCATATAGTCATGGCGTGCCTATATATGGTCATGATGTGATGTCATCATGGCCATATTTAGGCATGTACCATGTTTTTGTCAAATAAAATTTGATAGTCTGGACAGGGCTTTAGAACAACTGGGAATATGCCACAGGTCATGTGACCAGCACATGACCATGTGACCAGAACATGACCATGTGGAGCAAGTGTAACATCAAAACCTTACCTCAACAGACTTTTAGCAAATTGTTCCCGTTGTACTTTGGTCGCACGCGGCAACTCCAGACTGTGACTCATCATCAGATCCGGCATGACACTTACGAAGTGAGTGTGAAAGTGCTTACTGAAGGAGAAGATGACGTCGCTCATGAGCTCCACCAGCGACCTTGGGGCAGCGCCACTAATAGCCTGCAACAATGACCAATAGATTTTGAATATTTAACTTCATATTCACTAAAAATGAGGGACATATCTTGCTTCCTCCCACAATATCAACCACATTAAGAACTTATATTAACATTTTGCAGCATTTTTGTAACCTTCTTTCTGTCCACCTTGAAAAAAGAGTGCACCCAGAATTCAAAGAATTCAAGAGGAATGGTGTCACAAATAGCACTGGCATCCAGCATTCCCCCAATAAAAATAATTTTTTCCCAGAAATATGATGTGATGTATTGCATCAAACAACGTGGGAAACACCAAAGAGGATGGTTTAAGAGCGGGTCCTCCTTCCACCTTGACGCATTAGGCATTAATCGTGTTTTGTAACTTAAAGGTATTCATATTTTAATATCAGTCAGGAGGGTTATATTTCGCCAAATAATGTCGGCAAATTGTGCTCCGAGAGAACATAGGTGTCAAATAATTATAATTTATATTTTTCTAATGCGCAGATTTGGTCTAAATCATTAGGAACACACGGTTCTTTAATTAAAGCCATATTCAGGGCAGTAGCATGTAACCAGTTTGGAATCCTTTTAACATCTGGGTATTCTAACCTTTATTTTTTACATGTTGCTGATATTTTATTTCTGTGATGTTTTTTATATACCGTAATTATGTATTTGTCCGAATGAATAAAAAAATAAAATCAATAAAATCAGTCAATGCAGATAAAAGTGTCTTGTCAGGACACAGACATGTGGCCAGTCAAAAACCTGACCTCTTGCTTAGAAACAAAGAGTCATACACCAGATTCTGAAAAATCTGATTACCAAATATGTATGTAATTGCGACTGATAATTATTTAAGAAGTATTTAATTGTTCCTACCTTTATCAATAACTCAAGAAGGGCGCGT
>NW_022697328.1:0-655 GCF_011630105.1 Anneissia japonica
CACAAACATGGCGACATGGCAAACGTCAGCACAACTTGACCACAATGGAATGGTGGTTTAAGCGTCCAGAAGAATCTGTGGTTCTTAAGCAATGACATGTGCCTTGCTTATTATTACATATTTATTTCCATTTTAAATTCAATATTTGTTTATATATTCCTTAAACTCGATTTACATTTCTTTTATTGCATGGTATATTATGACCCAGAAAATAAGAAATTTCCACTGCAAATCCTAAGTGAGTGCCACTTGTTACTGAATAATAGCTATATAAAATGTATGTCGGCCATCTTTGAGCGCCATTTTAAAATTATTATAAAAATTTAAGATTTAATGAGCCATAAAACACTTTATTTAGAAAAAAAAGCAGGAACTTAAAAAGGAATGTACATAATCCACTGCTTTTTTAAGGTATGGGCCAATTTGTTGCTATGACCTTTGACCGTTTTTGACATCATTAATGATATGTTTGCGTAACCCTTGATAAACACAAATTCAGTCGGAGAGAAAAAATATATATGTAGGCCTATTTTCTACATACAGTATTAATAGACTCTAAAATCGATTAAATAAGCTTTTGAAACCCCTAAATTGTCAAACTTTTAACCATATTCCAAACTATTAATCGAAGCTCGACCACGCTCATTTTGCTTTC
>NW_022697329.1:0-640 GCF_011630105.1 Anneissia japonica
ATCATCGTCTCCAGATCTTGAATTCCTCTCTTGACCCAGGGTTTCAACGGTATGCCGGTCTCCTTTGTCCACTGCGCGAGTACCACGGTCGTCAGGAATTCCTGCCAGGATTTCAAACACGCGTCCACGACTTGGTGTAGAGTCTTGGCCGATATCGCGGTCGAGGAAATCGCCGAATGCGTGTTTGCGACGTTGGCTGGTACAGAACCGAGCAGGACGTTCCTGACGAGTACGTCGAGCGCGTGGGTCGCCTGTTCGACTCCGGAGTAAGACTTCGCGTTAAACTCGCACGCCAACATGCTCCTCTCGTCTCCCACGTCCTCCGTGGCGACGTCGGGAAGACCGTGCATCCCTCCGTGCCTAGCTGCCAAACTGCTCCTCAGATTCTCCTTCTCCCGTCGGCACCGCGCAAGGTCGGCGAGAAGCTTCTGTTCCTTGTCCACGGCGGCGGCCTTTCGCGCGTCACTCAGTAGGGAAGCTGCTCTCGGAACTCCGATCGTTCTCGCGTGGACGAGATTTTCGACAGCCGCACCCGTCACGCGATCTTCGTCCTCTTCGTAGTCGGCGTCCGGAGCCTTTCGCTCGTCCCTGGGACCGGTCACGATGAAGTTCACGGCAGAGTTTCGGACTGCGGCCAGGT
>NW_022697330.1:0-610 GCF_011630105.1 Anneissia japonica
TGCGAACGATTTTATTATTTATTTTGTAATCGAGCTAGCATATGCCAGTGCCTAGGCTAGCTAGGTTAGCAAGGAAATATACTTGGTAATGTTTTCACGTTTCGTCAGAATTAACTGACATTATTCATAATAATATATTATTATTTTTTCTCAATATATCTCATTTAAACCAAGACAGCTCTTAAATTTATTGTTTATTTTCACTGTGCTAAGTTTTTTACATAAACTGGTTCTTAAACATGTATGCCTACATTTGTAGCATTATATGTCTGGTTTTTTTTTCAATATTACATTTACATAAATGGTTCTGTAACTTATAAATATAATAAAATTTTTCCTTGCCCTAATTATATATATTTCCATTGGAACTTAACATTTAAGTTATTTTGGTAAAAAAGTAAAATGTAGGGCTGTCAGTTCCTATTGTTTCTTCATTTCTGCAATAAATAAAATATTATTTGCAATATTTCTCTTTTAAGCAAAGACCTTTTACATACCTCTATATTTTAATATTGGTATTTAGCGATCTCATAATGTGCAAGGTCTGTTTTGTACAGTCACCTAGTGGGTATTGCTAATTTTATCCCAGTTATATTTTTAGAGATAACAT
>NW_022697331.1:0-693 GCF_011630105.1 Anneissia japonica
TATACAGTATTGCTTTACTGTATTATAGAAGGCATTGTATTACATAGACACACCTGCCACACATAGGCCCTAATTATTAATAGGCCTTTTTTACGAATCGGTAGACATCTTGAAGTGATGACAAACATTGCGAATCAGTGGTACGTAACCAACAGAAATAAGATAACCTTTTGGGCGGATTTTTTGACATCATCTTATTTAAAAAATCATAACTCTATAACGGGGCGTCGTATCCAAAAAAAATTTCCAGCAAAATGTTCTTAAAAGACTAGTCTACACCACTATATGATTGAGAAAAAAAATTAAAAAATTTTTTTGACCTCTGAAATCAAGATTGAAAAATAAAAGCCTATCTCAGTAGTGTATTAAAATAGGTATATGCATTACAGTGCTGTAGTACTAGTAATACTCTGAACTAGCATTGTTTTAGTTACCATATGAGAGTTTCCTGTGTTAAAAACATGATTTACTATACTATACCTCTTTATAAAACATAACTTGTACTTTGTAATAAGAGAAATATGTATATTACCGCTACTTGGAACAGTAACAACACGAAAGTCCTATGCTACTGCACTGTAATACACTACTAAGATAGGCTTTTCTTTTTCAATCTTGATTTCAGAGCTCAAAAAAAATTTTCAATTTTTTTTCAATCATATAGTGGTGTAGACTGGTCTTTTAAGAACATTT
>NW_022697332.1:0-538 GCF_011630105.1 Anneissia japonica
CAAAAATAACTAGGGGGACTATTCTTTATTCCGGATATGAAGAAGCAGGCTTATTTAAATAAAAGGAACGTAATTAATTAATTAATTAATTAATTAATTACCGGTAACCAAACGATTCCAAACAAGTCCGATCCCATTTTTGGCTTACATAATAACATAATAAATAAAAGTAGTTGTTGTTGTTGTTCTTGTTGTTCTTGTTGTTCTTGTTCTTCTTGTTCTTCTTGTTCTTCTTCTTCTTGTTCTTCTTCTTCCTCTTCCTCTTCCTCTTCCTCTTCCTCTTCCTCTTCCTCTTCCTCTTCCTCTTCCTCTTCCTCTTCTTCTTCTTCTTCTTCTTCCCCTTCCCCTTCCCCTTCCCCTTCTTCTTCTTCTTCTTCTTCTTCTTCTTCTTCTTCTTCTTCTTCTTCTTCTTCTTCTTCTTGAAGAATGTAATGTTAATAAAAGCACCGAACGTAATGTAAAAAGCACCAAACGTAATGTAAAAAGCACCGAACGAAATGTAAAAGCACCGAACGTAATGTAAAAAGCACCGAACGTA
>NW_022697333.1:0-785 GCF_011630105.1 Anneissia japonica
AAATTTGCAACATTGGGATGCCTACAAGAAAATTAGGAACACAGTCAAATATGCTTCAAAAAACTCGCAGCAATCATTTTTTTGGACCTGCTCTCTAAACCAGACAACACCAAATCGTTTTGGTCATATGTACGTTCAAAGAAAAAATCTGTTCCGAACCATCTATTTGAAGTTGATGGGAATATGTGCAGTAACTGTGGAAAAATCGCTGAAGCATTCAATCACGTTTTTGCATTAAACTTTAGAAATCACAAGTCACAGAATGAAACGATTACCTCACCTGCAATTGATATACCTCCCTTTGAACTCATCCAAGTTAATGCTTTGGATGTCTACAAAAAACTATATAAGCTGAAAGGAACTAAAGCTGCTGGCCCCGATGGCATTACGCCCCATGATGTTGAAAATTGCTGCAAAACCCATTTCTGGTCTTTTGGCAGAATTTTACAATCACAGTTTGCTAAAAGGTGAACTTCCTTCCTCTTGGAATCAAGCAAACATAGTTCCTCTATTCAAAAAGGGGCAAAAACAACAACTAAAGAACTATCGACCAATTGCACTGACATCTCTTTTCTGTAAGACACTGGAAAGTATTATCGTAGAGCGCATTTCTACTCATCTAAATGGCTATGGACTATTGTATGAGAAACAGCATGGTTTTTGTTCGCAACGGTCATGTGAAACTCTGCTAGCAGAAGCTACTTCAAAATGGACCATTGTGCTTGACAAACCATCTTCCCAAATTGATTTAATTTTTTTGGACTACAGTAGAGCTTTTGACTCCA
>NW_022697334.1:0-512 GCF_011630105.1 Anneissia japonica
GGTGTGTTTTCTCCAAGTTGTCGAGGTGGTGACGACGCCTTGTTATCATTACGTTTCCTGCAAAATATGCTCTTACCGACTGAGAAGTTGCCCGGTGTGCCGAACGACGACGGAAAGACGTCTGCCGATCGGAGATATCGAAGAGGGTACGCGTGTGTACAGATGTTGAACAAAAAATCGTTAAAATATATAATAAATTATCGTTAATAGAATAATAACTGTCTCTTATACACATCTAGATGTGTATAAGAGACAGAATAATAAAGAATGCATGAAACAGAAAATATGCTTTTGTGTGTGTTTACTTTTTATTTTCTCGATTATCATTAGAACCGATCGATCATGACGAAACATCGGTCCATCTTCACCCAACTGACGACCTCGCACTCGGCGGCGTCCCTCCAAACTTCGTCGTCGCATTTATCATCTCGTTTCAGCAAGGAAACAATCCACCGTCGGTCGGTGTCCAATCGGAGAGGAAACGATAGGGTCAACGCTTCCTCGAAAGACGA
>NW_022697335.1:0-622 GCF_011630105.1 Anneissia japonica
TATAATGAAAAAAGAAACTTTGCATCCAACGGGTTTGGGTCCTGGTGAAGGCAAAGTTTCTTTACTTCATCCTAATCAGATTTTCCTCTGTTACGTTTATGATACATAAATTGTTTTAGTCTTATTATTTACGCGATTTATGCGACATGTTGTTTCTGGGTTTTTCCTATTTGTCTATTAATTTATATATATATATTATATATATATATATATATATGATAAAAATATAATAATAATATATGTATATAATAATAATTATATATATATAATTATTATTATAACTATAATAAAAACTATAAACTAATTATTATATGTTTATCGTCGCTTTTTCCATGAACCGACAAATACGAACATCGCGATTGAAAAATTATTACTTTTTGATGCCAATTTCTGACCTGAAAAATTAGTTGCAGGATTCTTGTATTTATTATTTAAAACATATTAAATAAATTGTAGTTATAAGGTCACAATTTTTATATCAATCTATTAATTAATTAGTAATTAACTAATTTAAAATATTAATTAAGATTATATTAATTAAGATATTCGTAAAGTTACAGTTTATTTATACGGCATTTCGACGGATATTCGTCGCCTCGTGTGAACCATCCTGAGCATATTA
>NW_022697336.1:0-1197 GCF_011630105.1 Anneissia japonica
CACGTCGTATAAGGTATTCGTACTTGTTCGTTAACATTTTAAAATTGTTAATATCACTTTTCAGACTAGATTTGAACTCGTCACTGAGGACGAGTTAGGTGATCCGCCGCACTTTGACCCACGAGGAACTGTGCGCGCGGCGGATTGAACAATAATTAAATGCTGATAATGGAATAAAACAATAATTTAGTTTGTTAAAAAAGAATTTTGAGCATTTTAAAAGATTTACTCAAGCGTACGCGCACGTCATGACGCACGTGCGCATCTTAATGACACTGTTGTGTTTTGCTATGAGATATATATGTATCAACTTTCATTGACAAACGCCTATTGGTGAAGGAGTAATGATCATTCATAAAATTTATCGAATAAAAATTCAGTTTTTTTGACTTCAGGATGGCAATATGGTGACGTCACAATGTCCGATCAGTTATTATGATATATAAAATCATATCTGCAACTCATGTGCTTTTAGAATATGTAATAAAAATTGGGGGTCACCTTTCATTCTAAGGAGCTATATTTGATTATAAATAGGCATAATTATTAGCATATGAAATATTTTACGCACGCGTACGCGCACGTTAAGACGCGCAAACAAAAAAGTAAGATACCTTACATTCAAACTTGATCTGAAGTATAAGCCCATTTAATATTATTCAGAAATGACGAATGGTTAAGATGATTTGACGTCATCAACGTTTAAAGAAAAGAAATATATTTTTTTCTTGTTTTTTAATTCAGATGGCAATATGATGACGTCACAATGTCCGATCAGCTATTATGATATATAAAATCATATCTACAGCTCATGTGCTTTCAGAATATGTAATAAAAATTGGGTGTCACCTTTCATCCTAAGGAGCTATAACTGATTAAATAAAGACCTGATATAAAGCATATTTTCAATTTGACGCACGCGAACGCTCGCGTTATTACGCACGCACAAAAATATAATGTACATAACATTTAACCATGACCTGAAGTTTATGCCCACTAAATATGATTCAGAAATCACGAATGATTAAGGTGATTATGGGGTCATCAATGGTTTGACGAAAGAAAGATAAGGGGGTAAGCAAAACCCTATATTTTGACCATGATGACGTCATCGAAATGTGTAAAAGTGTACGTCTATGTAAGAGAATTGACTTAGCTATAACATACTCAAAGTTGGAAGAAAATCGACCAAGAATA
>NW_022697337.1:0-553 GCF_011630105.1 Anneissia japonica
TGATTAATAAGTAGTAATCCTATTTGAGAATTGGCAATAGGAAATTAATGTCATATTTGGAAAATGTTTGAGATCATAATGATTTGTTCCACAAAGAACTCTGTAAAATCTGAAAGATATTCATTGTATTAGTATAGTGTTACCAGTTTCAATACACTCATGCTCTATATAATAATAGGCCTAGAGCTGTATTTTTGCTCCTGGAATCTTAAATGTTTTTATAATATATATGAAAATTCCTTTGTACTGATTTTGTTGAGTTCATCATGATCTACCAAGAATGTTAGCTCTCTTGAGATTGCTCTTTGTTTGTTTAACCATCACCTGAATGCTATGGAGTCAATCTTGTGTCTTCTCCCTGTACTAGCAGCAGTGGAGGTGGATGTTTTCTCCTGAGATGAGAGCAGCCTAGCCTTGGCGTTGACCTGTAGCCTACCATCACAGCTGTCTGCTGCTTGTCGGGTTTGATCAAGTTACTGAAGACCATTGCTGAGTGCGCATGTAGTGAATAGCCTAATTTGTCATCCTCCATTGTGTAATGCCCAGAAACCAT
>NW_022697338.1:0-583 GCF_011630105.1 Anneissia japonica
CCAGGTCGATCCGGCACCAGGACGTTTCTATGTCCTACCCAAAATCCACAAAGCAGGCCATCCTGTCAGACCCATTATTTCGGGCAACGGTACTGCTACAGAAAAAATCTCTGAATATGTGGATGATTTATTGAGACCATATGTTGTTACTCTCCCCTCGTACATTCAGGACTCCACGAACTTTATCCGCAAAATTAACCAAATTTCAAATTAATTTACCTAATAATACTGTTCTGGCTACACTTGATGTTTCGTCATTATATACTAATATCCCTCATGAAGAAGGTGTTAATGCGTGCATTTCAAATTACAAGCAAATTCGGGGCAAAACCCCATCTAAATCACATTTCTGTGAACTTATCATGCTGATTCTGACCAATAATAACTTTGTTTTCCGCGACGGTCATTACCTTCAAATTCATGGCACAGCGATGGGCACCTAAATGGCTCCATCTATTGCTAACTTATTTATGGGACATTTTGAGGCCAATTTCCTGTCCCTACAGCCCAAGAAACCACATGTTTGGTTTCGTTACATTGATGATATCTTCATGATCTGGACCCATGGTGAAGATAGTTTGGA
>NW_022697339.1:0-815 GCF_011630105.1 Anneissia japonica
GTGATCAATCTGTTTTGCAGATTAATCACACAGTTAATTTTTCAATCTCCAGCAAATTTTAAATAACATCCAAAATCCTCCTTTTTGGAATGTAAGGAAATAGATAGTGCTTTTCCTTTGTTTGATCGATTGTAACTCCTGATTGCAGCAACACTAAAACGAATGGCACTTCAGAAATACAGTACAATATACCAATTATTCTCTCAAACTTTATATCCTATCGTGTTGTTTGTGTTTTAAGTTAACTTTATTTATTTATTTTTTATTTTATTTTTTTTAAGCGTACAGGTTTGGAATATTTTAAAATCCTTAAGGGGTCATCCATTATTTTCATCATTTTCACGCGCGTACAAAACGTACGCTGGGGGGGAGGGGGTTGAAAGTGTGTGTACGCTTTTCAAAAAGTACAAAAATAACGATTTGGAAATGTTAGCCTACGTTTTTGTACCTAGCAATTCACGAGTAAATGTTAAGTTTATCAATTGTTTATACACAGAGTCATCTTGCATCCCTGATTAACGATGTGTTGGTTAAAGCATTGTGTACTTATAAACAATTTCGAAATACAAGGGAAATGCACTCTAGCCAGGGGCGGATCCAGGATATGAAAGAGGGTGGTTTAAAATGTCTAAAAAAAAATCCCCAACATTAAAAGTGGTCCTGGGAACTTCCCCCGGAAAATTTGGATTCCTAGATGGCCGGAAATAAGCTTTCCCGACTTCTGAGGAGTTTTTAATGACCTTTAAGTTATTCAAAATTCAAGGTTTTCTCCTCTTGAAAAAGATCAGGTAATTTTATCTCATTCTTTAGGCCAT
>NW_022697340.1:0-1470 GCF_011630105.1 Anneissia japonica
TGATAATAATATGATAAATAACTACATAAGCCTGAAATTTGATTTAATGATGATTTAATTAATTATTGTTTGTATTGCTATTTTCTGAATGTTAATAATTATGATTGTTGTTATTTGATTGCCAGAACTTTACGACACGGCTTGATATGACGGCAAGAAATATAGAATAAATGATGCAGCCGAAGCCAGTGAAATCGTTTCAGTGCCCTTTTTGATCAGCATATTAAAGCTGCTACGTTGATGCAGCTACACTATTGATACTTATATAGTAAAAAATTAAATAATTTCAAATTTGTTCCATAACAATATATAACAGCGTCTTTTCCCAAGACACCACGCATCCTTTTCCAAACACCTGATATATAGTCACACTGCATTATGAGCATCTAAAAAACAAAAAACATTCCGAGAGATGACCACGGATCCCCCACAAATTCTTCTACCACAACATCAATTATGCTTTCTTTCAATTTGGCCATGGCTTTCGATCTGCACAATAGGTTCAGAACCTTTCTGGTCCCCGATGTCAAATCATGATGGGTTGATTCAATAGAATTAATACTCCCATCACTCTTAAGCTGTACCATCGCTAATGTCAACATAAGGCCAGCTTCACGATCATCATTATTTTACTATACTCACAAAAGAACATCTTTAAAATTTGAAGAAATCTTTCTTTATCAGGGTATCTATGAAACAACATTTTTACGGGGACAAAATTTTATCGCACACGAAGCCCCCATACCTCTAAATAATAAATAACACGTTATCAGGCCTAATAAAAATATAATTTAATTTCCATTAGTGTCTATGGTCTCAAACATCTCTAAAACAAAACTCAGCACCTCCCCCACTCGGTGCTTTGCACGTTGCATAACCCCTACCCATATTTTTCTCTAGATCCGCCCATGGTTATATTCTATAAGGTATCATTCCCTTCAAATAGTAGACTATCAACATTACAACAATTTAGAGATGGACAAAAAAATGTTCTTTCCCCAAAAAGGTTTACGCCTACTACCCATGGATCACATTTTCTTCTGGTTGTCTAACTAATAGGTTTTCAAGAAAATGAATAAATGAAATATAAAGTGTGTGCAGACATGGCTGAACAGAGTATGCTTGTGTATAGACTCGATAAGAAGAAAAATTAAGTGTTGCTCTGAAACATGAGGCTAATCTGAATAAAATGACCATCGATCTTCATGGTCCAGTCGGTGGTGCTGTAGGCCTTTACCATCCGAATATCCGATTATTGGGGTTATATACATTGTTTTAAACGATTTTAACATGTTGTTATAATGTGTTTACATTTTTTTTTTATAATTCTGGTATATGATGAAATACAAAAAGCAGAACCAGTCTGAAATTATTGCAGTACCAAAAAAAATCAAATGCATTCAAAGACACCAAATAACAAACACCATTATCATTAGTATATATTCAAAAAAATACAAATACAAAATATAA
>NW_022697341.1:0-540 GCF_011630105.1 Anneissia japonica
AAGGTGCTCAACTAATTGACAACAAATATTATGAATGTTTACAAATTGCAGACTCTAAAATAGATTAAATAAGTATTTAAATCAGCGGCGTACCTATAGAAGGCTTGAGATTTGGGAGAGGGATACATGTTGAGAGGGTCTCAAGTTAGGGGAACTGCTTGCCAAATAAGGTGATATATGAGGTGATTTTTAACTACTTGAGCATGATTATTTTATTGCAAAATTTTCAATGGATATGATGGTGCCCCTGTGCACTCATATTGTATATCTCACTATTGTCGTGTTGGGGTCTATGTTTACTCGCAAGAAAGGTTAGAACTTGAATTATACTCAGGTAGACTTTATGCAGTTCCTTGTTATGTTTTATTGTAAATCACAATCAAATATACAAAATGTGTTAACTCTATAAAGTCTCTCTTCTTGTTTTAAGTATTCTTCTGATCACTTTGTAATGTAAACGTAAAACGTTTTCTCTCTATCTTTCTATCTCTATCTCTGTTTTCTTCTCTGTCTCCTTTTATAATAAGTTCATTCTCTCAT
>NW_022697342.1:0-1571 GCF_011630105.1 Anneissia japonica
GTATTTGTTGTTGTGCCTGCATTTAGACAATAGCTCGGTTCTTTTGTTTAGTATTGACTGTTTGTAAGAATATATATTAAAGATCATAAAGAAAACTTCCTAAATAAACCAAGCTGTAGACTCATAAACCCATCAAAATCAGAAACCGGACTCGTAAGCAAGACCATCCTTGACCGAATAAACCGTGACCTGCTCACAAAAACTCAAATGAACCAATGGAAAAACACCGCTGCTGTCACAGAATGGTTCAAACATATCCCATACAAATCAAGCAGCACATTCATCTCCTTTGACATCGTGGAATTCTACCCATCCATCACTAAGAAATTGTTAACAGATGCGATCCAGTACGCACGAAAGCACACCAGCATCTCCGAACACGAAGCAGATATCATCATGAACTCACGAAAATCAGTATTGTTCGGTAACAATTCAACATGGACCAAGAAAAACTCGGATGACATGTTTGACGTTACTATGGGAAGCTTCGACGGGGCCGAAATATGCGAACTTGTCGGATCCTTCGTCCTCTCCTCCTTCATCCCAATACTCGGCAAAACCAACGTCGGTCTCTACCGAGATGATGGCCTCGCCGTCATGAACAGTCTATCACCAAGGCAATTCGACAAAATGAAGAAAACTATTATATCCATCTTCCACGCATTCGACCTCCGTATCATCATACAGGCGAACATCCACTCCACCAATTTCCTCGATATTACACTCAGCCTAAAAAACGGGTCCTTCAAGCCTTACAGCAAACCAAACAACCAACTACTCTACGTCAACACCAAATCCAACCATCCCCCATCTATCCTGAAACAAATTCCCGCATCCATTAACAGACGCATATCCAGTATATCGGATTCCAGTGAATCATTTCATCAGGCCGCCCCCGACTACGAACAAGCTCTGCAAAACAGCGGATTCCAGCACAAAATGGAATACCAACCTCCGCAACCAAAATCCAAAAAAAAGTAATAGAAGCAGACAAATAATCTGGTACAACCCACCATTCAGCAAAGGAGTTAAAACCAACATCGGAAAATCATTCCTTAACCTCGTAAAGAAACATTTTCCGAGTGGCAACATTTTGCACATGCTGTTCAACAAGAACAATGTTAAAATCAGCTATAGCTGCTCAAGAAACATGGGCAGTATAATCAGAGCCCACAACAAACAGCTTCTGGTTGCTAAGCAAAAACAGCCAGATAAACTCTGCAATTGCAGGAAAAAAGATGAATGTCCACTCTCTGGAAATTGCCTCACCTCATCCATCATCTACAAAGCCACTGTCCACTCAAATGATGACACAAAATGCTACATCGGGCTCACCGACACACCGTTCAAAACCCGATACACAAACCACAAATACACTTTTAACACCCCCAAACACAGAAACAGCACTGTACTCTCCAAATACGTATGGAAATTAAAAGACAGCAACACACCCTGCAATATAAAATGGTCTATTATCGACAGAGCATCGGCTTACTCCCCAAAAACAAAACGCTGCAACTTATGCATAACCGAAAAACTTCACATAATATATTCAGACAAACAGTCAATAC
>NW_022697343.1:0-598 GCF_011630105.1 Anneissia japonica
GAGATTTTGTATGATTGGAAAGAAATGCAAGGAAAGAAAGAGTGTCCCTCACATCGAAAAACTTTCCGCCGGCCCTATGTATAAAGAGCCTTTTTTATTCTTCTGTTATTGAAAGCGCTCTCTTGTTTGGAAGTTATGTATGGTCTGGTAATTTAAGAAAAAAAAAACCGATTATAACAGAATACAACTTATCACATATCAGGCAGGAAAAAGTCTACAGCAAAATAGACAACTAAGATGATATCTATGAGTTAAAAATTATTGTTAAAAGTAAAGAGTATCTTAACAGATACCCACTAAACGCATCTTTTACTTGACTACCCTCGGTAAAATGTTAAATTCACAAAAGTAGAACAAATAGATATATCTTAACTCATTTGACCTGCACTTTGTTTTGCGATGTGATGTACCAACTGATTTTGCAAAAGCGCACAAATAAAGAATCTTGAAAATATGTATATATATATATAATTATATATATATATATATAAATATAAACATTGTAAGGTTCCATGTGTGTTTCAGTACGATAATAAAAAATATAGGAAACGAACAACATCTATTCGTTTCCTATATATATATTAAAATATTGTATACA
>NW_022697344.1:0-590 GCF_011630105.1 Anneissia japonica
TTAGTATCCAGAAAAAGAAGAAAGATGTTTTATATAATTAACAAACATTCTTTATAACAACCAATGACTAAATTCAAACCATTTGATTCAGCAAGATCTCTCATTTGAGATCTTTGAAATAAAATAATATAATATATTGTCTATGTCGTTGATACTTTTTTGTATGCATACACTTTATAGGCCTACTGCATAAGAATGAGATAACATATACATGACTTTTATTTAAAATTTCCAGCCATTTTCCAGGGGAGGCTCAACCCTCTTTCTTTTTTTTTCTTTTAAAAAAAAAAAATAATTTTGAACCCCCTGCTTCAAATCCTGGATCCACCTCTGATGATGACATTGTCATTGTCAATGATGTACAATGCACCAAGTATAAGCATTATTACATGCGAAAAAAGACCTGTGTCAGATGAAGTGAACTGTTGGAGAATTAAAGCAACTATTTCAGTTTATCTCATTATAAAGACAGCATGACTTCTGCAGTAGGTCAATGTTGGTATGTCTTTAATAGCTTTTGATTTTTTTCATCAAATGAGTAACTTATTGCATCCTATGGCTTTTGTCGGCAGCCTTCGATTTAAATTTTA
>NW_022697345.1:0-1051 GCF_011630105.1 Anneissia japonica
ACAAAAGACCCCATGCATCTTCCTGTGGTCCAAATTTTGCTAGGAAATCTTCTGCCTGTTCAACTACATCAGCACTTTTTTCATACTGTTTCATGTTTGCTTGAACTATAGACTTTACTGTCTGCAATTCACTTTCACATAATTTGACAGACCCTTTTTCATAGAATTCTTCATACGTTCGAAAATTTGGTGGTTTTAATTGTTCATCTGTACGAAATGGCAGAAATAGCTGCAATATACTCAAGAAGTATTTTTCAGATGCTTCATACTTTGGAAATCGAGGATATCTTATTATTGCATTACTACTTCTGGTTCTTTTTTGAATGTATCCTAATTTTTTCTTCAATTGAAATACATTTGATTTCTGTTTATTCCCATTCATTTCTGATGAACTCAGCATTCTATAGTGAGAGCAGAATGTTGCAAGACACATTTTATGAAATTCAGATCTATCAGGCCGAGCTTTGTATTTGTCAAGCTTATTTGGCAACCAAGCACTTCCATCATCATCTGGTTTGTTTTTAATTACACCTGTCTCTTATACNTAGGTCCAACTGGAATAAATTCAACTTTCCTTGAACATTCTTTTAATCGTAAACCACAAACACGATAAACGCTCTCTTGGGCAGACACCTCTCGATTGTTCATATATACATGGCCAAGTTTTTTTAGGCTTTTTCTAGCGTCTTCGTTTCCTTCTTTAATTGCTGATGCTGCATGAGATAAGAGCAAGCCCATTTCTCTTTCAGATTTTGACATGTATGACACAACGTAGGCCATACATGCATAGACATTTGTTATATACTGAATGTCCATATTGGCATTCCAGGCTCTGAGCAAGGAAGGGTTATATTGATTCACCCAAACGTCTTCAGGGTTCCTCTTAATAATAATCTTTTGCTCGGATATTATGAGATTGTTTGCATCCTCAAATGCCTCCTGTGTTATGTCTAGACTTTGAAAAAGTTCTCTTGCATTTTGATACTTTTTTTTCACCCGTCAGTGCATCTTTTACTGAGGTTAATAAACATTTTGCTTTTTCAAAGGCATC
>NW_022697346.1:0-515 GCF_011630105.1 Anneissia japonica
GGCTTGGGGAACCAAGTTGTGTCTTCTACACTAACTGTGACATACTAATTTATAATAAGTTGCACACTGACTGTTTCAAAATCTCCAGTGAGTTTAAATACAGTAGAACCCATCCTTTGAGACACCTCTATTCAGGGGACACCCCTATTAAGGGGCTACTTTTCACTGAATCAAGGTAAAATATATCTTTTAATACTACTACCGACCCCTATTCCAGGGACACTCCTACTAATGGGATGGGGACACATTCTGAGTGTCCTAAATGGTCAGTCATCTTAAACTAATGTATTATTGTATCAAAAAAACTACAGTAGTCTCAAAATCAGAAAAATTCATCCAAATTTATATTTTGACACCTTTGAGAAATAATCCTAACATCAAACCAGAATATTTTTCTCTCAACATCTAGAATGGGCATTGGTAAATTTTAGTGCATGCATTACTGTACTTTGTATAAATAATATCTTTTCAATTTTGACCATTAAATAGATTTCATGTTTAGTATATTTTCAAAA
>NW_022697347.1:0-1102 GCF_011630105.1 Anneissia japonica
GACGCGGACGCGAGTGTGTACTCGTTGTCCGTGTACTCGACTTCCGCGTACTCGAGGTCGGTCGGCGGGTCGCGGACGTGAGTGTGTACTCGTTGTCCGTGTACTCGACTTCCGCGTACTCGATGTCGGTCGGCAGGACGCGGACGCGAGTGTTTACTGAAAGACCTTCCGTGTACTCCACGTCCGTCTGCTTGACGTCCGCGTACTCGAGGTCGGTCGGCGAGTCGCTGAAGAGAGTGTGTACTCGACATCAGAGCAGACTCGACAGACTTTCGAAAATTTGTCTAAGTCCAGCCTTTCCAAAATATTTCAGAAAATTCGAAATTTTTTCTCAGTCCACCCTATCGAAAATTTTTCTAAGTCCAGAAAAGTCGAAAATTTTTCTAAGTCCAGAAATCTCGAAATTTTTTTACAAGTCCAGAAAAGTCGAAAATTTTTCTAAGTCCAGAAATCTAAAAATTTGTTCTAAGTCCAGAAATCTCGAAATTTTTTCTAAGTCCAGATTTTCAAAAATTTTTCTAAGTCCAGAAATCCGTGTACTCCATGTCCGTCTACTCGACGTCCGTCTGTGTTCTCGATGTCCGCGTACCTGTGGTCGGTCGGCTGGTCGCGGACGCGAGTGTGTACTCGAAGTCCTTCCGTGTACTCGACGTCCGCGGACGTCGAGTACACACTCGCGTCCGTTTCCCACCGACCGATCTCGAGTACGCAGACGCGAGTGTGTACTCGACGTCCGTCTGTGTACTCCACGTCCGTCTACTCCACGTCCGCGTACTCCACGTCCGTCTACTTCACGTCCGCGTACTCCACGTCCGTCTACTCGACGTCCGCGCACTCCACATTCGTCATCGGGCCGCGGACACAAATTATTTCCAGTTTCAGAAAAAAATTTTTGTCAGAAAAGGTTGAAATAGAAACTCGTCAAGTCTGCCTTAACGAAGTCCATCGGAGGATCGAGGACGCGTCCGTGTACTCGACGTCCGTCTGATGATCGCAGACTCGTCCGTGTACTCGACGTCCGTCTGTGAATCGCGGACGCGTCCGTGTACTCGACGTTTGTCTGAGATTCGCGGACGCGTCCGCGTATTCGACGTCGGTAGGA
>NW_022697348.1:0-1561 GCF_011630105.1 Anneissia japonica
AAACTAAACAAACAATTGTCCTATGTTCTCCTTGACACGGTTATCTTGGAACTCTTTCCAGAGCTAAACGAGGAGGTAGGTTGGAAATAATGAAAAATAAATACATACTAATGAGCTGAGCAATTGGCCAAGAGGTATGTTCCTACTCATTGTGCTGAATATAATAATAATAATAATAATAATAATAGTTATTATTATTATTATTATTATTATTATTATTATTATTATTATTATTATTATTATAACAGTAATAATAATAATAATAAATAAATAATAATAATAATAATAATAATTATAATAAAAATAATAATGAAACATATCGTGCATGTTGCAATAAACTGCCTCAATTCACTTAATACAATATGATGACTAATGTTGAAATTGTGCTCTCTTTTAATAGGTTCAGTTATAATGCTTGAAATTTCTTTATGAGTACAAGACCTTCGATGTTGAAAGATCATTCAAAATGTGGTTGCTGAAAATGAACATTTAATTAGAATACCAGGTGGTAATATCTAGTTGGGATCATGAAGCTTTACCAGATCAGTATAAAAAATATGAACCTGTCTGTCTATGTACATGGAGAATTTATTTCAAATATATAAGAAAAAATCATAAAAATTATTTCAGTACTTAAATATTAGTTAAATTTAAAGTGATTTATAAAAATATTTCTAACTGCATATATAAAAAGTATATGAGATATATGTAAAGAGACAAGCTCTATTCGTTTGTGGCAATGCTTTAAGTATATGAATTGCAAGCCTTGGGGAGACATCTAAAAGAGTGAAAAAATGTGCACCAACCAGGACTTGCTAGCACTTCTGCTGTGTCAGGGGTAGTGCCAGTGGTTGGGCTAGCTTGGTCAGGGCCTGGCCCAGCCATCAGGGAGTTGCGGTAAAATCTATCAGCGATCAATTATAATAATTTTCTAAACTAGAGAAAGCTGGTCCGATCGAGAATGCCATTTTCGGGCATCAGAGGTGACAAACCTAAAATGTTTTACCTGAGCTCTAACCATCGTGGGGCTGTGGTGGTTGCGGTCCATTTGTTGGGGAACACTGAGCCATCTGTTGGGGAAAAGATGTTGCCGCCACTGGTATGTATGTACAGTAAAAGATATGCATAGTTTAGTTAATAGTATACACAATATATATAATCAGTATTTTCTATATACAGTATGTTTACTGTGTATGTTAATGTAGCATAGTTTTCAGTTGTGTCTAAATCTTTAATGTAGAATTTTACACAGATACTTGAACAGCAATTGAGACAAATTAATGGTGACTTAAATATATGTTATACAAACATGCTGTTCATAATTAGACTAAAATATCATGAGCCACAACATGGAAGAATCCATGCCCACACTGTGTCATTCCAGCAATGGAAGAAAGTTTCGTATATGTTTCAAAATAAGATCCAGTGCAATACTTCAGTATGAAAATGCAATAGCAAATAAATGAAATTGTATTAACAAATCTATTTTTGCATGTGTATATGTTACTGTAATGTATGTCTGTGTAGTACTGTAGGGTCTGTTGATATAGTATTATCAAGT
>NW_022697349.1:0-1006 GCF_011630105.1 Anneissia japonica
TTTTCACCTGTTTTCAGTTTGCATTCAAAGGGTACATTGCTGCACAGCCAACTGTCGGGGATATAATACCTTCATATGACTACTCATACGTATACAACAGAAAAAAACGTCGCATGGACTAAGTGAAAAATGAGATCTAAATGAAGAAACGATGTATTTCAGCAAGTATTAAAACATTTTAGTTTTATTTTAGGCCTTCTTCAAAATACCTATGCCTACAGCAGATGATTTTTTTGCCGTAAAACTAAAATAGTTTCATCCATGCCGACATTCCGGTCGGTTAGCGTGAGCCCTGACTGAATTCTGCAGAAACTTCACATCGATTTTCGCATCGCGATGTAAAACAAGATGTCGGAAAACTTTTCTTGCGCATTTGCATAAATGTCTACACACACACATACACACTACACACAATAAAAAACATAGGAAATAGCAAGAGTGATTACAATAGTTCCTATTGCATTACATGCATAGGAACTAAAAATTGATTAGAATATTTAAAATGTTATTCGTGTTAATGATAGATAAAGATTACGAGGCCTAATATGTCCATTTTTATTGATCTAATCTACGTGTATTTACTTTCATACGGTAGTTTATATTTAAATATTTAAAATTGTTTATAAATTTATTTAAAATACTATATGAAATAATGTAATCATTAAAATTTATGATAATAATTGATATTTAAATAAAGCAAAGATTGAAACATGTTAAATACAGACACAAAGTATACATAAACCTATTTCTAGATTACAGAAAATATTCTGTATTAAAATGATATAAATTTATATATATATACATAGAAATATTATGCGTAAATATGTATTTAGTATAAAAAATTAAATTTAAACGAAAATATGGAAGAAGCAGAGGAAGAAAGAAGAATAGGAAAAAATTGAAAATGAACAATAATAATCATTTTTTTATTATTGCATCAGGTTTTTGTGAAAATAACCCCTCTTAAAGGACTATCTGTCGTTTTCTTCTTTGCCACAGTGAACGA
>NW_022697350.1:0-1569 GCF_011630105.1 Anneissia japonica
TTTTTTTTTTTGTAATAACTACCCAAGAAGGTGTCAATAAGCATAAAAAATATTTTTTTGGTCATAGCATTTTTTCTCGTGACCGAAGGGGCTACTCTAGTAACGTTGTCCTGGAGGACAGACACATGGATATTTTTTTTCCTGTGAAAGGCTTTGAATTTGTCCCAAACCTGTGAATTAACCTTTGAAACTATTAAATCATTGCAATTGCTAGGAATCTTATGTTTCTCAAGTATCTCCTTACGTTTTTCAAGCCCTAAATCAATTGTAAATTTGTCATTTATTAACTTTGCCAATTTCTCTGAAATTGGGGAGCCATGTAAATCAGAATGCCTGAGGCTGGCATCTAACTGCTCCAGCACTTCCTGCATATCCTCATTATCCTCTATGTCCGAGGAATCAAACTCATTTCCCCCAAAAATACTCAACACATCGTCATCACAGGATGTGTGGGGTAATGGCGCTGTCTCTGCAGCAATCTTTACTGCTGTCTCTGCAGCATAAGTATTATCATTTGTTGCTGTCTCTGCAGCCTTTCCTTTGTTCAAACCAGCTCCATTCTGGAGTGAGAGTAGCAAAGTATTTGTCAATTTCATATTGTCTTGCATTCCAGCAAGAACGCTTACAAGGCCCGCTGTTGACAAACCGATATCCAATCCCGGGCCTACACTGCTGCTACTGCAGCCCGCTGGCGGCGCCGGTGGGTCTTCGGCCAAGGCGGGAACCGCCACGGCCGAGGTCTGTGCAGTAAAATCGAATTTTTTACTATTATTAGTTATCGTTGTATCCTCCATCTTACCTGAAGATTTCCAGGGATATAATGATGCCGAGGAGTACACTAGATTCTACTAATAACTATTTTTTCCAAAGTTATTTGTCGGGAAAAAAGTTTTGCAGTCTGGTCTGCATGAACGAACACGACTGGTTACGCGTGCGCGATACACATCCCATGGAATTCCGCATCGGCCCAGAGGGCCGTGTAGAATTGAACAATTAAATAGTATTTTTAAACAGACAATAAATTAATGTATTAAACTTCACAATCTACTATAAATCGCTTGCTTTATTTTTGTATTGATTCAATACAAGGCCCATACGAAGGGCTGAATCCCGAGGCCATAAAAGTGAATGAATGGTCGTGTGTCCGTTCTATCAAAATCGAACGCTGGTCTATGGAAGGCAATCATCGCCAAAAATACAATTTTAGACAATAAACGTGCTTTCTCAAACAAACAACGTACATTTACAAATAAACAATGTATTTTAAAAAATAAACAACATACTTTTACAAACAAAGAACGTTCTTTTTAAAACAAACAACGTATATTGCCAAACGATGTATTTTTTCACATGAAGAACGTACATTGTGAAACGAAGAAACAAACAATGTATATTGCCAAACGAACAACGTGCTTTCCCAAACGATGTAAAATGCCAAATGAACAACGGAATCGTCCATTATTTCAACAGGGTAATTGTAATTTTGAATTAATACAAAAATAAAGCAAGCGATTGATTGTAGATTGTGAAGTTTAATACAAAATTACGAATGAGAATAATGTCTTACTG
>NW_022697351.1:0-563 GCF_011630105.1 Anneissia japonica
TTTTATTTTGCATTATCAATTATCTAAATTTAGGAATTACATTGTAAATGGCAAAAAAGTTAAAAAAATACTGCTGTAACATAATAACACAAACTTACATATTACAGGCCTAGGCCTACATTAATTGTATTAATGAATCTTGCTTGTTTACCTACAGTAAGAAGAAAATATAACCTAAAGGACAATGAGGACATCAGTTTTGTTGATGAGAGAGATGGGTCTGACATAGACGAAGATGTACTAGGTGAGGTTGTGCAGGCAGATTCAGCATTAACAATTATGTTTCTGCGACAAGGAGAAATGTGGGGTAGGTACCTACCCTACTTGATCAAAAAATTCAATAGACATGCATGGAAATTTCAAATAATGTGTTGAATGTTCCTTTAGTTTTTATATTTATTTATTTTTATCAATTTTAATTATTTTTCTTCAAGAAGTTGAAATGTTAAACATATAAATTTTGTTTCTTTCTTTATATGTTGAAGATAAAAACAATCTTGTATCAGTAGCTCTTTTATTTGTCTGTCCTCCATTATGTTTATCATTAGATCATGAGCATAGCA
>NW_022697352.1:0-779 GCF_011630105.1 Anneissia japonica
TTCCACTCGACGTTTCTCCCGTTCACGACGACGACGTTCTCGAAGTACGTCGTGCCCTTCTTGGCACCTTTCGGCGGAAGGCGGTTGGCACCGTCCGCGTCCCTCGGGTCGACGGAAGCCAGCACCAACGGAAAGGTCGAGAGACTGGTGACGTAACCTTCGTTCTGCCTGCTGGCCATCTCGGCGGTCACGCCGTCGAACGAGGAGGCGTGCATGTACGGGATGCTGTGCCTGACGTGCAGCGTGACGCGCACCGCCTCGTCGTACGCGTCTAAAGCTGGCATCAGCGACGAGATCTCGAGGCGCTGTTCCTGGGCGAACGCGAGACCCGGCACGGAGGACCTGAAGCTGACGCTGGGAGCGTCGAAGTCGAACCACGTCAGCCGCGCCAGGTGGGAGCCAGCGTTCGCCAGGGCGAACGCCAACTTCTCGTCGTCGGCGACCTCCGGCACGGCGAACAAGAACGCTATCGCCGGATACGCAGCTGCGAACAGTCTGACCGCCTCGTCCGTGTCGCATCGCGACCCCAGAGACGAGTAGCCGTCGTGCTCCGGAATCGGAAATCTTGGAACCCACCTCCTCAGGTAGGCGACGAACTTTCTCTTCCTGTTGCCGTCCACGCGTTTCTCCAACTTTTCCAGGAAGGAATCCACACCCTCCACGGCTCGCGGGATCGTCCGCGGACGGTGCGGGTACAGCGGTGCCAACGACTTAAGGAGATCTCCTCCGGTCAACTCCTCGTCTCCTCGCTGCCAGTCGGCGCACAGACATCCGACGAC
>NW_022697353.1:0-665 GCF_011630105.1 Anneissia japonica
ATAAATAAAAATATATAGATAAGGAAAAAGAAAAAAAAGTGACAACCTTTCAATTCTTAATTTACGAAATGAATTAATTCAAAATTATAAATAACAACTCTAAGAGAAGAGAGATAAAGAAAGAGGAGGCATTAAACCTAAAGCTAGGGGGAATTGAAACACCATTACACCAAAACAAGTTTTTCGAGCACCCCCCCCCCCCGTTTTCGCTAACTCCCCAAAATACCACCCTTATTTGGTAACCGTCCCTGTCTCAACCCACGCTGTCAAATCTGTCAAATCCTTGTTACAAGCAAATCCATCACCATCCCCCACTCTAACATTACAATTCACCCACCACCTCTCACATGTAATTCCGCTAATGTCATATACATAATCCTATGTTCCAAGTGTTGTGGTTGCTATGTCGGGGAGACGGGAGCAAATTGAGACTTCGGTGTAACAACCGTAACATCCTACCTTTACCTTTTAAATATTTTTATTTTTTTAATGTTTATAATGATATAGTACTATATTTACATTTAGAGTACTTATTTATACATAGTTGTATTAATCACGATCTTTATTCACTTTTTATTTTGTATTTCTCATTCCACGATTTACGCTGAGGACTCAAGGACACCGGCGTGTCAGAAATATTCGTGTTGAATAAATTATATATATGA
>NW_022697354.1:0-548 GCF_011630105.1 Anneissia japonica
AAAAAGAAAAAAAGAAAAAAGAAAAATAAAAAGTTGTTCTGCTCAAAAGGCCTCAGATGTTATTTTCGGGCGTCAGAAAAAAAAAATTGCGGGGGGGGGCATGCCCCCGGACCCGTTAGGGCATTGTTATCTCGATCGGCCCTACTTTCGAGCCATCATCCGCCCCACCGACCCCCATTTTCTGGATATCTCTGGATCCGCTCCTGAAGACCATGTAGAATCATCTTGTGGGAGTTCCAAGGTTCAGGGGCAACAATAAAAAATGAGTGTGGCCAGTTTTCAGCGGATTGGTGGTGCAGGAGCATGTGAAAGCGTCATGTTAGTGACAAGATAGCATTTGTGTACAAGAAAAAGCATTTTGTGGGATGATCTGTGACGAATGGGCCGCCAATGAAGGTCTTTAAGAATGGGAGTGATGTGAGAAATGAGTTCGGTGCCAGTAACCATACGAGCAGTTGAGTTAAGTATTTTTTTTTTTTGATAATTCGGATGTGCGAGACGGGAATAAGTCTATATAATAATTCTCTAATGTTATCATTCTTAATGCG
>NW_022697355.1:0-1165 GCF_011630105.1 Anneissia japonica
ATTCTTGTATTTATTATTTAAAACATATTAAATAAATTGTAGTTATAAGGTCACAATATTTATATGTTTATATCAATCTTTTAATTAATTAGTAATTAACTAATTTAAAATATTAATTAAGATTATATTAATTAAGATATTCGTAAAGTTCTTGTGAAAGTTATTTACATAATTGCAGTTTATTTATACGACATTTCGACGGATATTCGTCAGTTCGTGTAAACCATCCCGAGCTCTGCTTACCAAAAATACGCGGTAATCGCGCGATAGTATTAGCATTTGCATACATGAAAACACTTTGGCGATGCTTTTGTCTTTTTTTTTTTTTTTTTAAATTTACATCCAGCGTTAGGCCTACTGAATTGTTTAAATGCTTAAATAATTGAAAGCATAAATTATGTGGATTAAATTCTCATATAATTTACAATGAAACTTTATAATGTACGGTATTTTATAAGATTATTTTTTTAAACAGAATAAAATAGTTAACATTTTATTGAGAAAAAAAACAGATTTTACATCTATAGACGTAAGTTGATTTAATATGCTGAATCATTATTAGTGGTATATGCCTATACCTATTATATATTTCTATAAATTAATCAACAAATATCTCATTAATCACACTATCGCAAATAGGCCTATTGAAGTATTATTCATTCTTTATTAAAGCATTATTCGAGCACCTTCATTATTATTATTATTATTATTATTATTATTATTATTATTATTATTATTATTATTATTATTATTATTTTATGTATTATTTATCAACCATACTAACATTGAAAACATGAATTATGTGGATAAAATTATCATAGAAAATGAACTTATAATTTATAAGATTATTTTTTAAAACAGCAGAATAAAATAGATAACACCTTTATTTAAAAAAAAAAACAGGTTTTGCATAGACGCAAGTTGATTTAATATATGCTGCTGATTCATCTCATTAATTAAACAATTTTTATTCATTTCGAGCACTGTTATTATATTATTATTACTATTATTACTACTATTTTATTTTTAAATTTTTGTTGTTTTATTTTTTGTTTTATGTATGGGCCTAGATATAGGCTATGTATATATTTGATAATTATAAATAATTATAATTTAATTATAAAACATATATAATATACCAATTATTGATACCATAATCTATAGA
>NW_022697356.1:0-666 GCF_011630105.1 Anneissia japonica
ACTGAATGCTAAAAATAAGTGCTAACTTATGCAGCGCCCCCTAAACTGCGTCAGCCAATAGAAAAGAGTAAGAGGTGACAGTCAAAGTGTCATGCGCAATTGTTTTTATGAAATCGATAGCCTTATGTTGGGACCGCTTGGTTTGCCTTAGCGTGAGAATGAATGCAAAATGTGAGAAGGATACGTTCCTTAATAAAGAAAACACACTCATGAACTTTTTTTTATCAGTTTATTAAACAAATGAAATCTAGGCTTATTGCAATTAATTAATTAATGCGCTATTGGCGTGTCACACGATCAACACTAACGATCGTACACATGGTGTTGTTCTGTGATTGATGTGTCTCAGATGATTTATTTAACATATTTCGTCAATAAATCATCGTTTTAAACTGGCCGTCCGGTTTTCAGAAGGTAATTTTATTGTTCCGGACTTAAGAATTTGGCCGGAATTCGGAATTGGGAGATCCGGTTTTTAGAAAGTATTTTAATACAAAGAATAGGAATGATTTTGGGACTTAAAAAAACGACCGGTTTTGCGTGAAATCTGGTTTTCTGGGTGGTCGGTATTGGGAGAGTTGACTGTATCTGGTAGGTGTACAGTACCTATCAGATATTAGTACCTGTTATGTGTATGTGGCATGTGTACCTGGTATTAGTATCTGA
>NW_022697357.1:0-4374 GCF_011630105.1 Anneissia japonica
ATTCATTATTGTGAAAAACAAGGAGTATTAATAATATAAGGATTAATTATCATTATGGCTTAAAGTTTTAGCCAGACTATCAAATTTGATTGGACAGAAACATGTGACATACCTAAATATGGTCATGATGACATCACATCATGACCATATATAGGCACACCATGCCTATATATGGGCATACAACAGTTTTTTTGTCAAATAAAATTTGATAGTTTAGACGTTGGCCTTGCCATTCTTTGCAGCTTTTTCTGATGATTTTGGAGGCATACTTTCAGTTGTTTGTTTTGTTTATATTTTCAGCGCCTGGTCCAGTGGGTGATTTGTCTTTTACTGATGTGTATGACACGTCCTTGGTTGTGTCGTGGTTGCCTCCAGCTGAGCCTAATGGCATCATTAACAGTGAGTTCTTTATTCTTTTCTGAAATAGTACTTTGCTATGAATAACTCAGTTTAATAGCATGATAAATACCAAAATTTGGAGCAGATCTCACAGTCAAACACAAGCTAAACACTGTACAACCAAAGCTGGATACATTCTTTCTTGATTTTTGTAAATGGTGGCGGTAGAATTAGCATTGCTCTGGGACACAAAAAATGGTTAAGCCACTTGTCTTCTTGTGCTAAGAGTCTTCATTAAAATTCAGTATAATTGAAGATTTTTGGGTCCGCACACGGCGGACCCCAGAACTGTACTGCTGTTGTTGTTGTTACCAAACTTTAAAAAGCATCCAGCGTCGACAGTTTTGACCGGACGTGCAGGAAATTTCATACACATAAACTAGAGGTTATTTCCAACAAACGTTCATGGCCCTTTTTTTTAAGTTTGACCCCAGGGTTTCCCCCTACACCTACAAAACAAAACTGGGGTTTAAGCAAGGACTGTAAATTCCATTACCACTAATAGGGCACATCAAATGGATGGCTTAGTCGGTTAAGAATGTTTACTAAAGAACCAAACGTCGTGAGTTTGAATTGTGTCTTGGTATTTGATATTTATTTTTTTATTTTTTTTTTTTCAATTTTAACACATTTTATTTATGTATTTTTTTTATTTATTTTTTTTTATTACGAACCCTTGCTGAAAATGCAATATGACTTACACCAATGTGTACTCTATAGGATATTTCCTTCATGCTGATTTATGCATGTTTTATTAGTGTTGTATAATTACTTTATTTTGACCCAAGATTGATGGGTAACTTTACCGTGGCTGAATTGTACCACTCTTTACTATTTTGTGCACCACGCAAATTGCCATTCAAATGCGCAACATCTAATAACACCTGATGATAAATTTTGTTTATTGTTTACCAAACTTTTGACATAAAAAATTGACATCTTTATTTACATTCAAACATTTTAATTAATCAATTACAAATTACTAATTGTCAGTGACACTTGTTGCAGTGGTTGGCGCATTGGTTGTGGCTTGGACTCCCAAACTTGAGGTCAGGGGTTCGAAACTCTTGCTGTGCAAATCATGTTCCATACGCGTTCCACACCGGAGTAATAATGTGAAGCGCTTAGAGGCTTTATGCATGAAGCGCTATATAAGACCGACATATTATTAATAATATCAAGTATATAATATTTGATTCAATGATTAATCTATTTCGTGAATCCTTACCTGAATAACCCGACCAATTACCATTTTTCCAGAAACAAAACCCCCCTCCAAAAAGGATAGAACAGTCCGACCCAGGGCGCCACGTATGAACCATCTCCATAACAATAGTCCTCATTCCCTATTCGACGGTGTTCGCATAAATATATAATATTTGATTTGATTGTTTTCTGTAGCGTACAAGGTGCAATGGGTGGAGGTAAGCAATACTTTTTGGAATAAGCATCGTCTGGTAGTTCCACCGTCCACCGAAGCAGAGATTACAGGTCTCACCGCTGAAACTTTATATGAGATCACAGTGACTGCATGGACAGATATAGGAGAAGGAGAGCCCTCGTCAGCAACCATCAAGTCTGGAGTACCTCCGGGTGAGTTCAGATGTGTGATTTGTAGTAGAATACTTACCGTAATACTGGCGTATAAGACGACCTGCGTGTAAGATGACCCCTGATTTTGAGAAGACTTTGGGAAGATTTTTCCAAAGTAAAAAAAAAAAAAAAAAAAAGGAATCTTATTTTCCTGTATTTAAAATTGTGTTCATTCATACGAACATTTAGTAGCCCCATTGCAATAGTAAATTTGCGTGTGATCCGCACATAAGACGAACAAATTTGTAAGTCGTGCATTTAAGACGACTGCCTATTATTTTATCGTAATTTGCTATTTTAAGCAGAATATACAGTATCGCATCCATTCATTTGTCAATTTTGTTTGGTTTTCCTGTCAATTTGATCTATTTCGTCATAGAACCTCCGACAGCACCAATGAACTTGGCAATCTCCAACGTACAAGCCAGATCAGTCTACATACAGTTCATTCAGGGTTACGACGGTAAGACCAGCATTCGAGAGTGGACTACCGAGGCCCAGATTGGTTTCAGCCAGGAATGGGTTGTCATCTACAAGTACAGCGATCCCGACTCCACAGGCTACACCATCCCGAACCTGAGTCCATACACAAACTATCGCTTCAGGATAATTGCAACAAACATTGTTAACTCCAGTGCTCCTAGTGAGCCCTCTACTCGTACACAAACCCAGCAGGACAGTAAGTCATAAGCCTTTAAGTAACTATTTCAAAACTTGTGATTACACTAAATACAATGCAGGAATTCTAAGACGAGACCTTTTTTACACCTTGTTTGGAAATTCATATGTTAAAGATGTTTGAGCGTTTCTTATAGGAAGTATTTCTTGTTTAAAGATTGTCATAGAAGGGCAGGAAAAAAATAAAAATAAAATATTTTCTTATTTAGCAAATAGTTTTGCCAAAAACATCCAGACAGAGAAAAAAAATCAAAATAAAATGTTATTGTTGGAGGTAAACAGTGTAGTAATGGGATGATAGTTAAATGCTTTAAATTTATATAATTATGAAGAAATATACTGTACATATATTATTTTTTAAGGCAATGGTGGGCGTAATAAAGATAAAGAAAAACATTTATTTTTTTATGAAATTTCCATATTTTCGTGGCAGCAGGTGGGCTAGGTGGACAAAACTAAGATTTTTTATTAGAAATCTTCATGTTGGCAGATGGCGAGTTCGCTAAACAAGGTATAAAAAACGTCTCGCCTAAAGTCAGATAGACGTTATTAGATTCTTTTTTTATCGGTTCACTGATGAAGTAGAGCATTATTCAATATAACACATCTAGATGTGTATAAGAGACAGTGATGACATCACATCATGACCATATATAAGGTGCAGAGGGGTCTTGATGAACATGAGTGAGGGGAGGGTAAAATAGGCTGGCTGAAAAATAGGGTGATATGATCTGATTTTTAACTACTTGAGCGCGATTCCTTTGCTTCAGACAATTTCATTGGGGGCGACCGGGGGAAGTTTATATTTGGGCACCCCCCTCCCGCCCTTTCACAATACAATAGATAGAAATTGAATATTTAATTTTTATTGTTTATCTTTCCACAGTTCCATCAGTTTATCCACAAGGAGTGGTCGTGAGGTCGTACAGTGAGACCTCACTAAGAGTCCGATGGGTGGTATGTATCTTAATTATAATTCCAGTCATTAAAAATCTCTGAGCAAATTATGTTTTTATGTTCTGAAGATTGAATTGTTAATTATTGAGTGTTAAATTCCTGTTTTACATTTGGCAACACCGGTGAATTATGAAGTTACGATATTGGAAAATATAATAATAATAATAATAATAATAATAATAATAATAATAATAATAAAAAGTAATAATAATAATAATAATAATAATAATTCATTGCAAGCATATCTGAGCCCTGACCAAACAACAATGGTCAAGGGCAGCTTAAGCAAAAATTCACTATAACCCCAAAGAGTCAGCTACACCTTGTTCACATAAACATAAAACACATACAAGAACTGCAGCCAAGTTATTAATATAATATAAAAATATATAATTGAGCTTAAAAATCATCAACAATTTCCAAAAATACAGTATGTACAATTTATAAGAACTAACTTTATTCAATTTTAAAAAAGAGATTAGAACAGGATAAACACATGTAAATAGTGATAATTGAGATGAAGATAAGAAGGATATATTAATTAATTATATATAAAGCAGTTAAATTATTGGAAAATAAAATATAATAGGTTTAGTAATAAGGATATAGATAATGATGATACCTTAAAAGTGCCCATAGCTATGGCACACACTCAAGAATATAACATAAACAAGCCTGGTTGAATCCTTAACACGATATAATGAAATCTGGTAGAGCCATAAATGAATTAGATTCTAACTCTTAATG
>NW_022697358.1:0-353 GCF_011630105.1 Anneissia japonica
TATAAGTATGTATATATATGTGTGTATATATGTAGATATATAAGTATGTATATTATGTGTATATATATACGTATATATGTCTATATATTATGTATATATATATATATGTATATATGTGTGTATATATATATATATGTATATATGTATATGTGTGTATATATACATAAGTATGTATGTTATAATGCATATATATGTATGTATATATATATACACATACATATAAACATTATAACATATATACATACTTATATATATACATATATAAGTATATATATATGTATTTATAAAAGTATGTATATATGTTATAATGTATATACATATATGTATATATATACGTATATATATACACATAT
>NW_022697358.1:466-1039 GCF_011630105.1 Anneissia japonica
ATATATATACATATACGTATGTATATATATATATATATGTTTATGTGTGTATATATACTTATATATAAGTGTACATTATATATAAGTACATAAGAATATAAGTGTATATATATATAGGCCTATATCAGTATATATGTATGTGTATATATATATAAGTGTGTATATATAAGTATGTATATATATAAGTATGTATATATATAATACATAAGTATGTATATATATTATAATGCATATATGTATGTATATATATAGGCCTATATAAGTATATATGTAAGTATGTGTATATATATAAGTATGTATATATGTATATATATATGTGTATGTATATATATATATATGTATATATATAAGTATGTATATATATAAGTATATATATATATGTGTATATATATGTGTATATATGTAGATATATATGTATGTATATATATAAGTATGTATATTATGTATATATATACGTATATGTTTATATATTATGTATATATATATATATGTATGTATATATATATATAAGTATGTATATATGTATATGTGTGTATATATACACAAGTATGTATATATGTTATAATGCATATA
>NW_022697359.1:0-690 GCF_011630105.1 Anneissia japonica
GACTCCGAACTGCTCGTCTCGGAGCTGGACGATGGAGACGTGGAGAATCGGGTCACCGACCTGCTTCAACTCTCCAAACGGAACCATTGCAGGACGGCGCCGGTGCGCTACGGCGTCGCGAAGGAGCCGGTGTTGGCGAGCGTTTAGAAGTATAAGTGTGCTTTCGCGAATCGAGATCGACCACAACAAAATAGGATTCGGAGAACTGAGATGCTGAGGAACGTGCTGGTCGTGTGCTTGCTCGGGTTAACGACGGCCGTCGAAGGAGAGTGGACGTGCGCGTACTGCTCGTTTCCCACGGATGGAGAAACTACTTGGTCGTGCAGCAACTGTTCGCTCTCGCAACCTGCACACCTTACGGATATCGCCACCGACGTCTCGGTCGACGCAGACTACGCGATGCCTACGGAGGTGGCGCCAACCGAAGAAGAGTCGATAACCGAATCGGAAGATAGTTGGTCCGACGAAGGCGACGACGATACAGACGGACGTTGCAAGAAACGAACTGTGGAATGCAGATTGAAAAATCTGCACAGACGCTATCAGCACAACATGTGCATCGTCGAGGATGGTTCCGTGTCGACGACGACGGCCGTCGTCTCAGAGGATACGACGACGAAGGACAGCGACCGCCTGCAAACGCCGCCGTTGAACAACGGCAGGATTGCGATGCTCTCTTGCAGGACGGGT
>NW_022697360.1:0-996 GCF_011630105.1 Anneissia japonica
CATAGAGATTATAGATGTCCCAATGAGGTGCGCTTATCGACAAATTAGCAGACTGGGTAGTCATGGATCCGTCGGCCGATGGTCCTACAACCGTCGCCCGACGCAGTGCTCCTGTCCCTATAACAGAAAAGAAAGAAAGAACACGCACCCGGGCACTCATGCACTGACCATCGTCATCCGACGTGAATCGGTAGAATGCAACACGACAGGGCGCGCGCAACGAATCCGCTCCGAGTGCCACACTGATAATCAGTGTCGGTGTCGTGTCGTCAGGCACTCAAGATAGAGCCAAAATAGTTTCGTCGGCTGACGATCCGACTGTCTATATTAACGATTCGTTCTTACTTTATATATGATAATATCTGGTTTAACCACCAAAGTGGTCACAAGGTGACCGATGAATTCGTTATAATCATGCTCGTTGCTGATGTTGGTAGTGTATATTTCTTGCAATTTTTGGAGCAATTTATTGTTGATACAATTACTAGATATACTGGAAAAGAAAGTGATATTATATAATTACAAACAAATCAACAATACAATATAATTTGGTAGAATAAAGTTGCCTATTGTATATTATATTACAGGCCTATATCAAAATCTAGTAATAAAGGATATTGTGTGTTGTAATATGAGTCACGGATCGGTTTTAAATACAGTTAGGGTAGGCCAATGCCTACATTATTATGAAGACTGGGAATGGTGATAGTATTTATTTATAACTTCCGTTAGTCAGCCGGAATTTTGTTTTCATTATAATTTCATGTGAAAACTAATAAATTACTAAAATATACAAAATAAGCAATTCATTTTAAAAAAAAATCAAATTTATATTAATTTTTGTGGCAGTAGGCCTATATTTTAAATATAAATTATATATAAGGTGTTTGTGAATATGGAGATGAGAAGAAACAAATTTCATAAAAATATGAAAAGTAAAGTAAAATTAAACGTTCAGCTTACATGTTATTTGATATATTTGCATGTATATCATTC
>NW_022697361.1:0-367 GCF_011630105.1 Anneissia japonica
AAGAAAGATGAAAAGGCTCCAAAAAAGCATTCTTTCTGACCATGATGAAGTCATTAAAATAAAAATTAAAGGGACACGTCCGAAAGATAATTGATTTAGCTATAACATACTCACAGGTGGGAGACATTCAATCAAGATAAGCGAGTACGTTCAAAGGAGTATATAAAGTAATAACGAAATAAATAAAATTTCAATTTTTTCTTAATTCAAATGGTAATATGATGACGTCACAATGTCCTATCAGCCAATATGATCTATAAAATCGTATCTACAACTCATGTGCTTTCAGAATATGTAATAAAAATTGTGGGTCACCTTTCATCCTATGGAGCTATAAGTGATTAAAAATATATTTATGGTTTTATGC
>NW_022697361.1:413-667 GCF_011630105.1 Anneissia japonica
GCGCGAACGGAAAATTAGGGTATATAACATTCAACCTTGACCTGAAGATTATGCTCACTTAATATGATTCAGAAATGACGAATGGTTAAGATGATATGGGCTCATCAAAGTTTTAAAGAAAGAAAAATAAGGGGGTCAGAAAAAACATTTTTTTTACCATGATGACGTCATCAAAATGTAAAAAGATGACAAAAATATGAAAGAGAATTGTCTCAGCTATAACATACTAAAAGTTGGAAGACGATCGACCAAGG
>NW_022697362.1:0-663 GCF_011630105.1 Anneissia japonica
CCCTTAGAGGAGGCAATCGCTGGCCTACAGTCCAAGGAAGCTATATGCTGGAGTGATGCTTTACACGAAGCCTTCAAAACTGCACAGAATGCACTTTCCTCTAATAAGCTTATTATGCTACCACGTCCTGATGACCAACTGTGGATTGTCACAGATGGTGCTGTTAAGAACTTTGGTATGGGGGCAACGTTGTATGTCACACGCCAGGACAAGCTTCATCTAGCCGGTTTCTATAGTGCTAAACTCAGTACACGCCAAGTCACTTGGTTGCCCTGTGAAGTGGAGGCCCTTGCCATTGCTGCTGCTATCAAGCATTTTATCATACATTACCCAGTCGCGACATACAGCATGCATCCTTACAGACAGTAAGCCATGTGTACAGGCTCTAGACAAGTTGTGTAGAGGAGAATTTTCTGCCAGTCCACGCGTCTCCACTTTTCTGTCTATCGCAAGTCGATACCATGTATCAGTTAGGCACCTTGCTGGATCAGCTAATGTCCCATCCGATTTTGCCAGTCGAAATGCGCCCCCCTGTACTGAACCCAACTGTCAAGTTTGTTCTTTTGTCCACCGCATGGAAGAGTCAAGTGTACTTCGTACATCAGTGCGAGAGTTCATTAATGGAGAGGCTAAATTACCATTCACGAGTCGATCAGCGTGGGT
>NW_022697363.1:0-1489 GCF_011630105.1 Anneissia japonica
GGGGGTTCGCTGAAAAAGGGGGGTTCGCCCGAACCCCTAAAAACCCCCCTGGCTACGGGCCTGTATATCATTACACAACAACAAATCTTTAGCTCTGTTTTTTTTTTTTTACTGTTGTTTACATTTTCACGCAGATATTCCGGTTTAATGCCATTAGGAAAAAGGACTCAAAACAATTTTAGAGCACATGTAGTCTCCAGTCTGAAAATGTAGGCCTGAACAACAGCACGACTAAACCTCAATTAAATCTAACACCACTACAGTATGGTACACTCTCTACTTACTATGTATATTTTTTTACTTAGAAGAAACACCATTCCAAAATTCACTGATTTTAGAATGTCTCCGACACAATTTGCGGTAGTTCACATACACGCTTGCTTCAACCGTAATTTGGATATTATGAGACAGGTGCACAACCAACCAGGTAGGCCTATCTGAAGGAAAATTGCTGCCAAGGACAGTAGTGCCCTACTAGGCTAAACCTACAAATTATTAGTTCAGCGCTTACTTTTCTAGCCCTGGGGCCGAAACGGCGACCAGTTTGTCAAAATCCAGTTTGCCGAGACCCGTGATTGCCGAATTAACCCCTTTGCCGAAACCCAGTTTGCGCAATCCAGTTCACCGAAATCATGACAACCCAGTTTGCCGAATCATTTGCCGTCACCATCGTACAAAAGTATGCTTTTGAAAACATAATGGGCGGATCAGGGAAGAGCCATATTTACATTCCCGTATTTGTACCCGTGTAAACGCTCCGCTTTGAATAAATGCCCATTCTAGAGCCTCATTTGGGATAAACACCTCTTTTGAAAACACCCCTCGAATAAACTCCCCCTTGACTATAAACAGATCTATGGAAACATCATTCCCAACATTTCTGTTAATGTTTTACTCCAGTAGAATTACATTTTAAGTACAGTGGAATTAAGGGGCGTTTGAGTATACAGTACGTATCCATTTACACAAGAAAATAAATGCCTGCCTCGAATAAACACCTCCCTCAAATAAACTCCCTCTCAAAACTATTCTCAACAATAAACGCCTCAGGGCTCAGGGCGTTTATTCGACGAAATCGTCCGGGACCAAAAATGATAATTTGCATATCCATATAACGTTATTTTCATTGTCAATTTCTAATATTGCTGTATAAAAAAAAACCCTAAAAAATTCCCAACAAAGGGATTCTTTTAGGCCGGGACCCCGACAGAGGCTCTAGTCAGACCCTTGATTTGGGTGTGCAATTGTAGATTATTATAATTTATAGGTATACATATTATTATTACTTATTTGGTCAAGTTCCTAATTTATTGGTATACATATTATTATCTTAAACTTTATACACTTATTTGGTCGAGTTCTAGTTACATGCGCTATATAAAACTACACTATTATTATTATTATTATTATTATTTATTATTATTATTATAATAATAATAATAATAATATAGAAATTTATATAGCGCCTTTTGCCAAAGGATACAAGGCG
>NW_022697364.1:0-717 GCF_011630105.1 Anneissia japonica
TGCAGTGCACCCCTATCGTCCTCAATAGCGTGCTGTTCACGAGAGATACCGTACGTGAACGTGTGTAATATAATAATAATAATTGTTGACTTATATAACGTATATTGTTGAGACCCTCTATGCACTTACATTATTACCCTCGGTCACTGGATATGGAACACCGTCATTCAGGCCCCTTGGGGGAATTCCACAATGTTGCGGCTGTAATATGAGCGGCAATATTATTTAGTTTACATGAAGGAGGTACTGTATTTAAGTAATAATATTTACGGTACCTCTTTGCATGAAGTAAGTGTTATTTTTGAGGTGTTTACTATAAACATCGAAATTCATGGCCCAAAACACAATGTCCAGCCCGGAGAAAATTGTTTATTAAACTGTTTATGAACTCTGTTAATGACGGTTGGGTGTGAGGTTATACCAGGGAATTGTTATAGATACTTAATCCAACGAAGCAAAGGTAATGAGCGTCCACACCCAGTTCTATTATTAATTGGATTGGATGCCTATTGAACGCGTACGTGGTTTAATTTAGTTCGGTGCGGTGCATTCAAACAAGAAAAAATAATTATCACTTATAAATTTGCTCTAACTACCGTACCCTTCTACGGAGTGCGTTTGTAGTTAGCTGTTCAAAATTAATTTATCACCGATGTCTCCACTAAAAGAAATTGTATATGCCCATACAATATAATAGCTATGAATGTATTTATGTAT
>NW_022697365.1:0-513 GCF_011630105.1 Anneissia japonica
ATCTATAAATTAACAAAATGCATCATTTCTAGAATAGTTACCTAAAAACACACCATTTCAAGCATCCTAAAATATCATTAACTTTTAAACTTCTATATTAATAAAATGTTAATTGTTTCAAACCTCTAACTTTAGCACAATTGTAGACCTAAACATAATCAATGCTATACAGTAGTTTGACATTAAAATTTTACTTTATTGTTCATTCAACTACACACGGTAACAATGAACCGCTGATTCCCAGTGGCGGCTCTAGGATATATTTTCTGAGGGGGCTAAGTTGTCCGACAGGGGGACTTGAGCTCGTAGGCTTGAGCTGGGAGAAGGGGTTGAGAGTGTTGGCTTGGTGTGGGCCTAATGAGATTTTTTTAAAGAACATCAACCTCTAGATAGCCGAAAATGGCACTCTGAGTCTGTGACGGACATGTGTTGGCTTGGTGTGGGCCTGAAACGGGGGACCGATTTTGGCCTCTAAACTTTGTCCGGGGACTGATTTTGGCCGGCCAAAATTAG
>NW_022697366.1:0-565 GCF_011630105.1 Anneissia japonica
ACACACATAATGCTAGTGTGTTTACTCAAACATATAAAACATTGGGATACCCTAAACTAAACAGATAAAAAATATTTGTATAAATTTATAACATATAAATAAATAATTATATCGAAAAAGCAGAATTTATATCGGAAAAGACATTAGTGTTCCAATGAGTGACACTCAGTGTAATCAGTAAAATATGGATTATTAGGGTTTTAGTGAATTTTTTTGGTGTCTAGTTAATGTTAATATAATTTGACCGAAGGTGGGTAATAATATAATATCAATAACTTAACTACGTGGAGGGTACACGAATGTAGTGTAATTCACAATTCTTTCCCGAATACGGTGTTTATAGTTGGATTAGTTACTCAAACACAAAAACATAGGCCTACATAAACAATATAGGATTGGCAGACAAATACAGAATTCTGAAATTTATCCTATATAAAAGGCAAAAATAATAAAATCATAATATAAAAATAGAAATAAAGTAAAAATGAAAAAAAAGTTGCTTTTCATTTTTTTTTTTTAAATTAAGCGAATTAAATATAATAACAGTTTATTTTGCTCTTAATCT
>NW_022697367.1:0-3689 GCF_011630105.1 Anneissia japonica
AAATATACATATCTTATTTTTGGAGATTTCAAGGCAAAAATAAAGAAAAACTACCTTTTTTGTGGCGGTGGGTGCACTAATTGGCCGAAAATAAAATTGTATTTTTATTCGAAATCATCATTATTGGGGGCGGCGGGTTCGCTAAACAAGGTATAGAAAAAGTCTAGCCAATACATATAGTGAACATGTATGACTTCATCACAGGACCTGGTATTCGTAGCAAGAAATCAATCTTCACTGATGTGTCTTTCAAACACCGCTGATGTTGTATCTTTAGTGCAGTGTTTACAGTCAGTGCTGCTAGTAAGAACACTTTACAATATTAGATAAATGAGTAATTTAGCCGCAAAGTGATAACGGTGATAACGGAATACCCCATACTCAGCGGCGTAGCTACAGTAGGTCCGATAAGGCCCTAGTGCAAAATTAAATGCCGGACCCTTTGATGTGAAGTTCTCCAAAAATTAATCCTCACAAGCGCTTCTTTTACCCCCTACTCCTAAAGGCCTATGGTAGTAATAAATACCAATAATAATCGGATTCGTAACTATTTTAAGAAGGGGCATATTCAGTCTCAGTAGCTGTTCCAAACTAATTAAAAAAAATTGGTGGCACAAAAAATTAAAAAATTGCAGTGGGTTCAGGGAATTCAAAATGGATGGGCCAAAGAGGGATTTTCACGGGTGGAGGGTGAAAACCACCTCATCCCCATCCATTATGGTTGCGGCTGAGGTAAGAAAATTTATGATTATAGAATTTCTAGATGGCCGGAAATGGCACTCTCAGACTTGTATTTTAATATCATTTCCCTTTTTTTCGGTTGTTTTTATAATTTTGGGGAAAAAATGGGGTGGGGGAGCGGGCCTACTGGGGCACCCTTGAATACATCATTGATTTGAAATCAACACAGTAATTACTCCTGTAAAAACCAAATATTATTGAGGGGCCCGCTGACCGTTATATTCTTCAAAAATAGGCCTATTAAGTTGGAAATTATTTTAAATTATTATTTTTAGGTTTATTTATGAATGGGTCCCTAATAGCCCTAGGCCCCAGTGCTTTGTACTGGTTGCACTGCCCGTAGCTACGCCATTGCCCATACTTAAACGTCTTCATCTTTAATAGTTTGCCAGACGTCTTCATCTTTAATAGTTTGCCAGATGCTATTTCCAGGCATCAATGGTTGTTATTTTTATTATTTTTTGCAACAGTATTCAAAGGTTGGGGCATAGCGGAATTGTCCATCGTTTGCATGGGAGGTATAGCTGTTTGTTCAATATTCAATATTTTTTTCTAGTCATTTGTAAGCATAACATTAACATAGAAATAGCATTTTAGGGGGTCGGCTAAAATATAGAAGTAAACTGTAAACAATAAATTAAATACAGCAAATATAACAAAGGTAAAACTACCCCCCCCCCCAGCAGGTAAAACTATTTCATTTTCCCCCCGTCCCACCAGTTCCCCTATTTACTTATTTATTTTATTTATTTCAACAATCTTTAATGAGGGTGGTCCATCCAGCCGAAGCTGATCATTAGGGACCCTCAATACACATAGTAAGACAAAAAAAAAAGAGCATATTAAACTAATTAAATTACAGTAAAATAAATAACAACCTCTCAATACAAAATTTACATAAAGAATTAATTCAAAATTAAATAAAAAACTTAATATAAAAATTAAAATAAAATTACAATTAAAGATGTAAATGAAAGAGCAATATTAAAAAAACAATAGGCAAAGGGACATTAAAACAACAAAGGGAATAAAGTAGCCTAAATAAAATAATCAAATAAATTAAAAATAGATAATAGGCCAATGTATATGAGAACTATAAATCAAATCACTCTTAATTTAAAGAAAAAAGAAGTTAAATGAGTAGTAGGAGGAAGATTAAGTAGGATGCGAATAGCTTTATTTTGAATTTTTTGAAGTTTAACGGTAGTAGTGGGTTTGGAACCCCAGACAGAGCAGCAGTAGTCGAGTCTAGAAACAACGAATTGTACAAGAGGTGGAGAGAAGAATTATTAGTGAATTTAGAGGTGCGTGCAAGTAGGTAGGTGATGGAGTTGAGTTTTTTACAAAGTGAGGAAATATGAGATTTCCAGGTTAGGGTGTTGTCAATGGTCACACCAAGGTGCTTGTGAGAGGTTACAGATTGGATAGGAGTGTCATCTAAAAGAAGGTTGATTGAATGATTAACTTTTAGCTTATTAGCAGAACCTATTAGCATAGATTTAGTTTTGTTAACATTGAGTGTTAGCTTGTTAGATTTGAGCCAGGTAGAGAGTAGTTGGAGAGTAGCATTAAGCTTTTGTTCAATAAGCTGTGAAGAGGGGTTAGTGAAGTAGACGATGGTGTCATCGGCATACATGTCAACGTTGATATTCGGATCAGTTGAAGTAAGAGCAGAAGGGAGGTCATTAATATAGATCGAAAAAAGAAGAGGTCCTAAAGTAGAACCTTGAGGAACCCCGGTAGAGCAGCATTTGATGGAAGATAGAGTCGGACCAAACAGTACTTGCTGGGAGCGACCAGTAAGGTAAGAAAGAAACCAAGAAGTAGTAGCAAGAGAAAAGCCGTAGTAAGGCAGCTTAGCAATAAGAATAGTGTGGTCAATGGTGTCAAATGCTTTTTTAAGGTCAATGAAGAGAGTGCCTGTTAGTCTTTTATTGTTAGTATTAATAAGCCAGTTATTATGTATTTATAATTTATTTATTTATTTATAAAAATAATCATTTATATATTAAAAGGTGACTAACCACCCTCCGCCGGACGCCGTCCCAGTATTTATGAGAACTTTCTATTGTTTTCCTCTGTTTATAATTTTCTTGACTCAAATCAGTAAGAAAATGCCACACTTTCTCAAAAAAGGTTTTTATATTTCGAAGTCGTAAAACATAGTGTCGGCGCCACCAGCAGAGGTGGGGGGGGGGGGTTAGTGGTGGGTGGAAACAGGGTCCTGGACTAGCGCTCCGTCACTACATTATTACTGTCCGAGTGGGGCTGGGGAGTGACTTGTGTGTGTTCGTCCCCCTTGGCTAGAACAATTCGAGGGTGGGCGCTAATATGGGTTGGGCGCTGAACTAATAATGTGAAGTTTAACTTGGTAGGGACTATATCGTTGGCAGCAATTTCCTTCAGATATACCTGGTTGGTTGTGCACCACCTGTATGATAACACCTAAATTACAGTGAAAGCAAGAGTGTATGTAAACTAATGTATCGTAGACGCGTCTTCGCAAAAAAAAAAAACACCAAAAAAACTTCTTAAATATCAAATATTGGAATGATGTTTCTTTTAAGTTGTACATACTCTATAGGTAAGTAGCGTGTACTATGCCATACTGTAGTTGTACAAGCCTGTATGCCTTCATGGTGTTAGATTTAATTGCGGCATTCATTGTTGTGTTGTTGTGCAGGCTTACATTTTCAGATCCGAGACTGTGCCCTGAAGTCAGTTTGTAGAGAGTCCTTTTCATTCATTTTGTGAACTATTTTACAACATAACAGATCTTAAATTTGGCCATAATACAATGGCATTTAACCGGAATAGGCCTATCTGGGTGAAAATGTAACAATGTGAAACAGTAACAACATAATAGAGTAATGACATACCCTGTAGGTCGTAGGAACATCTTGTTGCAACGTATATTCAACAATGTAAATCAAAGTACTCTTTAAAAA
>NW_022697368.1:0-599 GCF_011630105.1 Anneissia japonica
ATATCAAGGTGGACCCACTTTATGCATAAATTAAAATAATGTTGACTCTTTCCTTAAAAGTTGACTCATTTTAAAGATAATTATGATATGTGGACTCATAAAATAACAGAATTTTTAATTTTTTAAAAAATAATGCGGTTCCAATAGAAAAAGTGCGGGACCATCCCCTGGGAGAGGAAGGTGAGCATCTTAACCACCAAGCTATTGACCTCCACTCACTACTTTTATATTAAGGTATCTTTTATTCATAAACAAAGTCAAAATACATTAAAAAAAAAACTGGCAGTTCACAGAACTGAATTGCAAAAAACGTTAAAAATACATTATTTATAAAATTATTAGTTATTTCAATTAAGATTCAAATTATTGTTACTGTACAAATTATTTATAAAATTATTTTAATATATGTACAAATTAAGGAATTGAACATTCAGAAAGACATAAACATTTAAAAATTTACAACATAACAAGCAATATAAATAATCAGGACATAGATAAAAAAAACAAAAAAGCACAAAACAAGGGAGGTTTTAGTGAGATGTGCTGAGGGAGAAAGGGTTCATAAAGAAAGCAGAGAAAGGAAAAAAAAGATGAATTAT
>NW_022697369.1:0-1076 GCF_011630105.1 Anneissia japonica
TGCGTGTGAAGCAGACGTGATAACCACTACACCACGAAACCCTTTCTATTCTTGTTATAAAAATAGTTAACTCAGAGTACCATTGATCTAGATTGTGCGAAGTTTTGAAGCGCTTTAAACACGGTCGAAAGTATTACAATACACGATCACAAAAATAATGGCCTATAATATCTTAATGTACCAAGAATATTATTCCAGGAATACTAGGACAGCTTGATCTATTTCAGTATTTTATTTCGAATTTAAATAATTATCAGAGAACCTTATAAAGACTAAAAGTAGAGTTTTTAATGATAAAAAATATAGGCCTACACAGGTTCCGCCCGGGCTCGAACCGGGGACCTTCTGCGTGTAAAGCAGACGTGATAACCACTACACCACGAAACCTCTTGTATGTTTCTCATGAAATTAATAAAGCCACGAGATTGATCTTGATTATGCGAAATTTTGAAGAGCTTTGAACGCTGTCGAGGTTATTACAATACACGATCACAAAAACAATGGCCTATAATAAATATCTTAATATAACAAGAATATTATTACAGGAATACTAGGACAGCTTGATCTGTTTCAGTATTTTATTTCGAATATAATTAATAATCAGAGAACCTTATGATTAATAAAGACTAAAAGTAGAGTTTTAAATGAAACAAAGTTTAAATGAAAAAAGTTTAAATGAAAAAAATAAACAAAAAACAGGTTCCGCCCATGCTCGAAACGTGAATCTTTTGCGTGTGAAGCAGACGTGATAACCACTACAATAATGACCTATAATAATATCTTAATATTACCAAGAATATTATTCCAGGAATACTAGGACAGCTTGATTTTCAATATTTTATTTAAATATTAATATTTATTAGAGAACCTTATGATTAATTTATAGCTATAGAATTAATTGTTTACTTTCACATATTTCGATTTGAATAAATGTTACTGAATGAAATGAAATGACTAAAAGTAGAGTTTTAATTGAAAACAAAACAGGTTTCGCCCGGGCTTGAACCAGGGACCGTCTGCGTGTAAAACAGACGTGATAACCACTACACTACGAAAAATCTTGTATGTTTGTCATA
>NW_022697370.1:0-1466 GCF_011630105.1 Anneissia japonica
AAAAAAAAAAAAAAACAACAACAACAAAAACAACAACAAAACAGTAAAGTAAAGCAGTAAACATACGCCGCTGGTAGACTTTTTTATTTTTTATTTTTATTTTTTTATTGATGACGTTGAAGTAAAGTTATCTATTGACGTTAGCATGGGGCTGCAAATGTTCATCTAACACATGTTTATATGTAAACAATTGATTTTTAACTACTTGACCGTGATTTAAAACCAGTGTCAGTATAACTTTAGGTACGCATGTGGTTAACATAAGCAAGAATTTAGTCCAATGAAACTATTTATCATCTTGATACCTTCCGACGAAAATTGACCCTACCAGCGTCACAACAGCGTCCCCACCGATCGATCTAACGTATTATGTGGGTGTTTTATAGATTATTGAAAATGGTAATATCACCGAAAAAATAGATATAATGACAGTTGAATGACCAACAAAGACAACCGAAGACAATAGTTCATTATTAGAAGTTATTTAGTATTCGGAAAATTAATTTCAAAATCGAGTTGCCGTCCCCGGCGTTGTCAGTGACGTCGTGTGATCTGTGTGCGATTTTTACCAATTAACCCGTAAGTAAAAAATAGTTGAGCCATGTAGTACCTTGCAAATGAACCAAGAAACCCGGTAGTTTGTTGATTGTTTGTTGGTAGCGTCCCTTCGCTGCCAAAAATAGCTTTTTGGCAGTTGCGGCCCCGGTGACATCGTGAGGCCATGGTGAAGGCTGGTTACGATTTGGTGGCACATCGATTGAGTATTTTCATTCATCTGGCCATGTAAGTCAGTGGCGTATCTAGATGTCTTGAAATGGGGGCTGATGGGGAGGGGGTGTGGTGCGAAGGTGATGATCAGTCGAGGGGCGTTAATTCGCAAAATAAGGTGATTTTAGGTAATTTTTAACCATGATTTGAAACCAGTGTCAGTATAATCTTAGGTAAGCATGTGGTTAACTTAAGCAAGAATTTAGTCCATTGAAACTGTAATCATCTTGATACCTTTCGACGAAAATTGACCCTACCAGCGTCACCACAGCGTCCCCATCGATCTATCTAAGGTGACGTTGTTATGTGGGTGTTTTATAGATTATTAAAAATAGTAATACCACCGAAAAATAGATAAAATGACAGTTGAATGACCAACAAAGACAACTGAAGACAATACTTCGTCGTTAGAAGTTATTTAGTATAAATTTATTCGGAAAAATAATCTCAAAATCGAGTTGCCGTCCCCGGCGTTGTCAGTGACGTCGTATGATTTTTGTGAGATTTTTACTAATTAATCCCAAAGTAAAAATAGCCATGTAGTACCTTGCAAATCGACCTAGAAACCCGGTAGTTTGTTGATTGTTTATTGGTAGCGTCTACCAAAAAATACTCAATCGATTTGGTGGTACATCGATTGAGTATTTTCATTCATCTGGCCATGTAAGTCAGTGGCGTATCTAGATGTTTTGAAATGG
>NW_022697371.1:0-630 GCF_011630105.1 Anneissia japonica
GAAATAAAATAAAATGAAATAAAATACGCCTGACTGCGCACCGCTACTGGGACGTCGTTCAGTAGCCGTAGTACCATGCATAGGTGAGACTATCGTAATATTGAGTGATTTTACGAATTTATGAGCAAATATAACGTTAAAAAATCCGCACAGCAATTAATTGCTCTCGCCATGCCTCCGAAAACGTTGTCCATAATCAAAGTAGATGAAATTTTGCATTATACTAAGCTAAATTATATTTACATTTTATAAAACATTTATTAATTGAATTTATGTAAATTTCATGCGAAACACATTTTTTTTATGCCAAATTTCCCCAGCGAATTTCAACTTGTGAATTCCATAAAAACATGCAAGGCTAAACCATTACTGACAACTCGCGATATTACTGTAATTTGTTTATTTATTTATTCAACTGAACATATACTTTGTTTCAGCAGCACACACAAATCTGGTGCGCTTAATGTATAAAAGAGAGAAAGAAAAACAACTAAAAATAAGTAATAGTAATAAAAAAAACGTTATGCAGTGTTCTCCCCAGGATTTGTTTTAAGGTGTATGGGAATATGCACCTCGTTCGGCGCATATTCCACGATGCCGCAGTTGTAATAATCCTGCTTTAAGGTCTTA
>NW_022697372.1:0-2874 GCF_011630105.1 Anneissia japonica
CTAGTTTTAGTGGCTGAAAGGCCTGATTCCTTTATTTAATTTATTTATAGTAAATAATTAAAGGAACAAACGTCAGGGATATGTCAAAGTGCAAACGTAGTCATTTATTTAAGTAGCAATCCCTTCAAGAGAAACATACACATAGATGCTAAGTCTAGTTATGAGGCTTAGGTAGTGCAGTTGGTTTGGTCATGAGAACAATCTTGTTACCGTGACAATGATTGAACAAAGGACAATATAAGGCATGCATTCAACTCCACTCTCTGTGGCGTAACGCCTATGCGCTCTCATGCGGCGGTCCGCAGGGCCCCTGAATTCTAGGGACCCCGAAGGTGCCCTACCCATAGGTTCCTCGATCTGGCACCCTGATCAAAGGAATTTGTTGATAAATAACACCATAATGTGTCTCTGAAATCGACTGTAGGGCATATATCATATTATAACGATTAAAGAGAGGGGGCCCGGTCGGCCCGACGGGGCCCCTCTCGGCCCGGGACTCCACCAAATTTGTCAAAAAATAAATAAAAAATGGAGATAAAAAGAAAATTATATTCACAATTTTAAGTATGTGAGTGTCATTTCCGGCCATCTAGACGTGCCATAATAATACATTTTCTTTTCTCAGCCCCACAAGGGCAACAGCATAATTTGTGTCTGAAATCGACTGTGGGATATATAGGGCCTATTATTATATCCAGTGGCGGAATAAAGGAATAAAGAGTTAGGGTGGAAGGAGCTGTCGGCCTGGAGCTGTTGGCCCGAGTCCCCACTAAAGTTTTCAAAACATTTTTTAACTGGAGATAAAAAATATATATATTCACAATTTTATGTCTGTGATGCCATTTCCGGCCATCTAAAGGTGCCATATTCATACATTTTCTTACCTCAGCCCCAACCATGGTGGGTCTGAGGTGGTATAGACTCAAATGTGAAAGTCACTCCCTGGCCTCAATTTTCTGAATCCATATTATATCATTTATTCGTCGTTTAGAACATCTAGAATAACAATGCACATCTAAAATCCCACGATGGAATTGGTGACCGTGACCCAGAAAAGGTGTACGTCCCCAGTTTCAGAAATACACAGGCCCCCGACCCCATCGTTAAGTCACTGTCTATATTCTGTAAAATCTAGTGCGCTACTACTACCTGATATTTACCTTTACTTCAGTATTTTCTATATCTATATGCGGCTCATATCTACGTTAAACTTTTTGTTTTACTCTGTAGATATATGATTCTTCTAGTTAGCTAATTGGATTAGCTGTTACAGACAACACATTAATTAGAATACATCCTATACATTCAATTCTTAGACAATTCTTAATAATACAAGTCGTGATTATACTAACTTTCAACTGTTATTGTAAATGTACAATTAACAAAATTTCCCGACGAGTCCGTAGCTGTAAATGTAAAGTTGTGTATTCCAATTCTATTATATGCTGGAAACTCTACATATGGATCAGGCGAGAGGGTAATAACTTCTCCTGAGTTGTCATTAACCGTTATTGAACCTGAATAGTCAACTAATGCAACACCTATGTCTGTAAGCACAGTGTTGTTAGACGGGCATGTCAGTATAGGTTGCTCTGTATCTGTAAATAAACATAGATCGATCATTATAGACTTTTCCGGAGTTTCAGAGGAACGTAACAACTGACCAATCAGAACAGGACCAGGGATACGCGCGTCTTTTAACAAGCACATGTGTTGTTCCACAAACATACGTGTTGTCCCACAAACACGTGTTTACGTATATTTTTAAACTGCCCTTTGGTGGGAGCTTAGGAACAATCCAAGCGGCGAGCTTAGCAGAATGGTCCATTGTATGTTCATTTTTATTCGTATCGTATTTGCATCTAGTGTTGTTTACTTGTTCTTGTTTTACGTGTTTGATTTTCTAAATAGACCTACAAGGATACACATAAACTGTATATTCATCCAATGACCTCAGACAGGACAAAAGTGATTAGTAGGCCTATCTGAAAATAAAGGCTCTATATAAATAAACAAAATCCCAAAACTTTTAAATCGATTTGCACACTATGTCATTTAATACAAATTTTAACCAAAAATACCAACAATGAAACACATCATTTCCAACATTTTATTCATAAATCTAGCCACAGTTGCCTATCTTTCTTCCGTCTACCTGTTTTTCCGTTATTACATTATTAATGGTAAATGTACGATCACTAACCTTGAACCGTTATCGTAAACGTACACGTCTTATAATTTCCCGACGAATCTGTTGCTGTAAACGTGAAATGGGTAGCTCCAATCCCAATATCAACTGGAAATGTTATATTGAGATCAGGAGAAATGGTTAATTCACCTGAGTTGTCACTTTTGATTATTGAACTTGAATAATCGAGCGCCACCGTTGGTGAACCCAAATCAGTATCCACAGTCATATTATTTGGACATGTCATTTCAGGTGGTTCTGTGTCTGTTGCATAAATTTAGTGAATTAACATCAAATAGTAAAATTGTGTACATTCATTTAGTAAAGTTTTTTTCTTGTATTCGACTGCTCATGCTTTGCAAGTATACATTATGCAAAATACAAGGTACAAGATACAGGATACATGATTCTTTTATTGCCACTTATAGATATGTTTTTAAGGCCGTTTTCCACTAGACGAATTTACTCACGGGAATCAAAACCTTCGGGTCGCTTCCTGAGCTCTGATTGGATGCGCATTTTTTCGCTAAGCAAAAAGTAAAAATAGTTTGTGAAAACGCATGTGCATGTACCTACGCTTTCGATTCGCGCGAAGAAATTTGCCTAGTGGAAAACAGACTTTACAATAAAAATTCGTTTAAACAATAATTAATTAATACGAAGGTTGGTTACAAAGAACAAACATA
>NW_022697373.1:0-881 GCF_011630105.1 Anneissia japonica
TTCTCTGAAATATTCTGTGTTTCATTTGTTTCCACGCGCTTGGGAGGAACTACCCGTAGAAACTATGGATTTATTGGTTTTGAATCTTAAAGCATTTTTAAACGATCTTAAATTACATTTTAAATAAGTTTTACAATTTCTATATATATATATATTTATTGTTAAGGCAAATTTTACAGATTTTAAGTATTATTTCAATTGCTCATTATTATTTTATGTGTAATCGGAATAGTGCATTAGGAGACCTACATGATAGTGATTTGGTTCACTTTTAGGAATCCTGTCTCGGCCTGTTTCAGATTGTTTATGCTTATATTTTGTTGTATTGTAACCGGTTGTTGTTTTTTATGTATTTTATTGAGACAAAATAAATGAAATGAAATGAAATCATTACATATTTCTAGACTCAAACCTCATGCAAGCAGCCTAGCAAATAAAACAACATCGGAAAACCAACCAAGTGGAACTGCCAGGCTTCAGCGCTGATTGGACGCTCACGTTCTACTGGATTGAACAGTAAACTGTGTGATCAGCTGACACTTTGCGTCCTATCAGTCACGTGATCTGTATGCGGTATTGAGTTTGTTATTGTTTTGAATGCTCGAGTTAATACACTGTAAAGATGGCCGAAGCGAGTGTAAATCGCTGAATGTCTGTTGTAAACGACATCAGAATTGCAGTGTCTATATTTTTAGAAGTGAAATTTCTTTTACCAAATCACTGACAAATGTTCCAACATTTATGTAGGAGAGGTTAAGTCAATATACATCAAAGGGAGTAAAATATAGCGATGGTAAAACTTGGACATTTTTTAATGAGAAGTAGGCCTAGCCTATGGGGATTGTGAATGATTCCCGTACGCTGTGCGCTACGCGACCCGT
>NW_022697374.1:0-859 GCF_011630105.1 Anneissia japonica
GTAACGTTTGGAAAGTCACGGCCAAACTATTTGGCCGAATTTGTGAAAGTTACCATTTTTTCCCCAATATAGGCCAATATAAGGCCCATAAAAAAAATTATTAGTTTATCACCCGCTCCCTCGTCAGTTTTGGGAAAAATAAGATTTTTTTTTTTTTTTTTCAATCAACATATATTTTTATTTCAACTGTCCTTTTTCCATCTTTTTTCACTTGAAAAGCTCAAGGTTTCTTGCAAATATGCTTACTGGTACAACAAAAACATATTTTTTAAATATAAATTTGATTCCATTCTTATGACTTTTTATATATGTGTCCCTAACCATTGATTTACTTGTGATCATCGGTAAAATTGGGGCGGGATTAGCAAAAAAACAAAAAACAAAACAAAACAAAACAAAAAACCTCCCTCCCTCATCAGTTTTTATTCTTTGATAGGGTGATAAACTGATAATTTTTTTTATGGGGCCTAACGTGTACTTGTTTGGATATGTTGGTTTGTACAAAAGCTTGAATTTTTCTATGGCCTATTTAATTCATCGTGTACCGTACCTTTGTTTACATTGAACGTACTTGCCGACAAGTTGACGTAAGAGAGAGTTACATTTAATAATTTAAATTGTTCGGATGAAATGATTTTTTATGAAGTAGGCATTCACGTTTAAGCTTTATGAAGACAGTGGAGGTGGAGATTTCTATCTCCGTTGGTTGAGAATTGAATAAAATTTAGAAAATTAAATAGTTTAACTATTGCGACGTATTCAGGGGGGAGCCGTGGGAGCCGCGGCTCCCCCCCCCCCACCCCCTTTGTACACAGTGTTAAAATTTTAAAGCTTATTCTTGAGCCAATACAAATTCTTT
>NW_022697375.1:0-1055 GCF_011630105.1 Anneissia japonica
ATAATAACGTACTTAATATAATACTAAATGTAAATAATATAATAATAAACATACATAATATAATAATAAACATACATAATATAATACTAAACGTACATAATAAATAATCATAAACGTGTATAATATGACAAACATATATAATATAATAATAAACATAAATAATATAATAATAAACGTACATAATATACTAATAGGCTTAAATAATATAATAATAAACATATATAATATAATAATAAATTCAAATAATATAATAATAAACGTAAATAATATAATAACAAACGTAAATAATATAATAGCAAACATAAATAATATAATATTTTTTGTAGGCTTAAGACAGCTGGGGCTTGCCATAGCATGCTGTACCGCATGTCATTAGGTCTGCAGTGGTTTTCTTAGAGTAGGCATTATACCAAAGATTATAGAGCGCCGCGCAGCGGCGCAAGATAGATAACTGCGATCGAAAAAGTGAAATCGCCATGGGCGCCATGCGAGCAAGCAAATTTGAACCAGACAGTATGAGGGAATACCCGGAAGTCAATCAATGTAAACAACCGGCTTTCGTAATGTCGGGCTGTCATTGCTCAGCTATAAATTGCTCGAATCGGCAAAAAAATTGCCCCGACCTGTCATTCTTTAGGTTTCCGAAGGATGGAAAGAGGTAAGAAGGTCCACTTGTCGTTAAAAACAATAATAATGAAATAAAGCTGTGAAAAAGTAAGTTGTTTATTGGTTACTACTAATGGTATTGGTAGGCCTAGCTTAGCTTAATTCAGTACAGCCAGCACTCATTGCAGCAGTGGTAGGTTAGGCCTAGCCTTTGTATGCAACGTGTGGCTGGCCATCTCTAGGTTTTGATTAGGTCTCTAGAGGCCTAGGCATATATGCCATGTAGCCTATAATAATAATAATAATAATATATTTATTTTCTCCAAAATATCAATTAAAACAATCATACATACAGGGGATCAGACGAAGGAGAAGCAAGTTCATGTATTACTACTACTAGGCCCTATAGTACTTACCAAATGGTTTCGTCTGCCCTACAGTACATTAGC
>NW_022697376.1:0-553 GCF_011630105.1 Anneissia japonica
TAACACATTTTGCTAAATTACAGTACAGTTTCTAAATATGAAAAGTGAGAATTCATAAATACATCCGGCAAGGTATAAAAGTGTATAGAAAATGAAGAAATTATTGACCCTCTTTTTACATCTGCTGTCATTGCAAGTGCATATGCTTTGGTAAGTTTATTATTGCAATATGTATTTTGAAACTTGAATGGATATGTCTACCTTCTTCGTGGGACCAAATTTTGCAACAACCTGTGAAAAAAATTACAAAACAGTGTGACAAAAAAAACCTGATGTAAAAACAAATGAATGTCATGACTGGATGACAAAAACAAACTCCCTAGGTAGTGCTAGGCCCTAGGCCTAGACAGACCTGCTGGGTTAGACTTAGGCCTACTCTAGACCCCTCTCCCCTCTAGTAAGCCAGGCTAGCGTAGGCCTACTTGCTTGATACATTTCGATATTCTTGCTTCTCAAAGGACAATTTTTAAATTAAACCTCAACATTTGCAAATCTTATTAGGCCTATACCAAACTGATTTTCTTAACATGTGTAGGCCTGTGTGACCGTTTCC
>NW_022697377.1:0-867 GCF_011630105.1 Anneissia japonica
CGCTAGCGTTCATTAATCGCTCAGTCTGGACATCTCGCTAGTTACGCCATGGATTAACGTACGCCCGGCGTTAGATACGCCTGGCGTTAGATACGCCTGGCGTATCTCACAGGTCTGAACGTAGCCTACGATGTCCCGAGATGTGCGTCCTTCTGTTGAATTGCCTTGTCAATACTGAGTGATCTGATTGTTGTCATCCTTGTCATTATCGTTGGCATAATCCCCGCAGTCGGCGTCTCTGCTTACGTCTCCGTCAGCGTCATTATCATCGTCATCATAACCATTTACTTCATTATCATCATCAGATCATCATCATCACCACCACAACCATCATCATCATCACTACTGCTATAAACATACACGTGTAATTTCCTTCGCATGTTTTTATTCACTATTAATTTATTCTCAGAAATTAAATTCAGAAATGAAACTTCACCAATGCCAACTCCATTACCATGGTTACTTCCCACGCAGTCTTCATCACTATCATCAGAACTTTCGGTTATGAGGCCTCGGTGTGTGTGCGGTTGAGCAGTTAATGTGGAGTGTACTGTTCAGCGAAGCTGGTTTCACCCCGGTTGCCTTCGGATGTTGGTTTACCACTGTCTACATCCTTGTTCCAGCTTACAGACAATTTTTCATTACTTGTTCTGAGCTCGTCAAACACTTCTGTTTCTACTTTGGAACCCTAAAATCAGAATAGCAAGTCGAAAAAAAAATTGATATAAATTAATAAATTTGACTCTGGTAAATATTACATTATGGTAAAATAATGTGATAGACTCAAAAAACATAAAACATGCTGGTGTTTAATACAACAGCAGCAACAGCAACAAAAGTAATATTTATTATATTTATTATTATTAC
>NW_022697378.1:0-927 GCF_011630105.1 Anneissia japonica
TCACGTTAGGTGAACCTTTTAAAAGCTATGACTAATAGTGTATACAATTTTGGCCAGAAAAAAAAAAATATTTTCATTAATCGTCTATCTCACCCCATTATTCTACTGTCATCATATTCATATATGTAGGACTGGTGACTGTCCTTGTAAAATGCAATATGCGAGGGTTATATAATCCAAATCTGGCTTATGCCGTCCTGTATATTGTATATACAATCAGATTACAACAGTTTATTTTCTATACTGGCACAGCCTCAAACGCCGGGAACCAGCGTAGATTTTTAAACCAATTTCTAAATACGCCATTTTGGAATTCATCCGAATTATGAACACACGCATTTACATGGTATTTTGGATTCAGAATAGTACGTATACAGGTATGTATATCATGTCTTTCTCTAAAATTTTAGACTTATATTAACTCTAATGCTTTAAAAAAAAACATTAAAGTTCAGTCAACCTAGGCCTAGACCAAGGCCCTCGGCATATTACCTAGTTTAGGCCTAGATGAACAACTTTCATGTGTGGGAAAAAACCGGGCCTCTGGCTTAGGGGTGAAGGGCCTAGGTATTTAGAATTGCCAAGAGGCTCCCTACTTTGAGTGTCATAGTGGGTCCCCCCTAATAGTACCTCCCTGGTGTTCTATTACCTCAGTGCAGGCCTATTTGAATTCACTATTTCTACTACTAGCCTCCTATATTAGGCTTAAGGCCTACTAGTACTAAAGAGCCCTATGTAGACACATACTATAGAGCCCTATGTAGACACAGGCCTCTAACCTAGGCATAGCCTAGACTCGATTTTATTACAGAGGTTATAGGCTAGGCTCCCCCCCTCCCACTTCCTCACTTCCTAGTCCAAGTCTGGCTTAAATACTACATTATTTACTAGATTTACTGCTCAGTGCAGCTAACTGGTTATTGGTAT
>NW_022697379.1:0-650 GCF_011630105.1 Anneissia japonica
TCACTGGTTTGTTTGGACAATCACTTGTAGTTCATGTATAGTACACAATTTAGGCATGGTGATGACCTGCAACAAACTGAATATAAATAATGTGTCATAATTGTGTAGATAATATAATATTAGTAATAAATATATAATTGTTACTGTATTCTGTTGAAGTATTACCTGCTCAATTTATTATTTGATGAATGCAGTAAATTAATTCAGAAGTTCAGTAGTTAATTGATTAACTGTTAAATTCAGTTTCTTAATTATTAGCTAAAATAGAGTGAATAATGCAGGTGTTGGTTTGTTGGTTGGCAGAAGTTTTCATTAAATAATGCAGTTGATGTTTAGCTAAAACTTCCATTGAATTATGAAGTTCTTGGTTAGTTGTAACATTCATTGAAAAGTATGTAGTTGGTTGGTTGGTTGGTTATGTACCCATTAAATAATACATTTTTTTCCCTGAAACACCCAATGAATAATACAGTTGATGGTTAGTACACAACTTGTACACAGTTGTTGGTTATATGAAGCATCCATTGAATAATGCAGTTGTTGGTTAGATGAAGCATCCATTGAATAATGCAGTTGTTTGTTAGATGAAGCATCCATTGAATAATGCAGTTGTTGGTTAGATGAAGCATCCATTGAATAATGCAGTTGTT
>NW_022697380.1:0-198 GCF_011630105.1 Anneissia japonica
TTGGATCAAAGAACTGAAACCTACACTTAACAAACAAACTGATTCAGTCAAAGCCAAACTGTTTGTCTAGTTAATCTGCTAAGAAGGGCTAATTATTGCTTAGCTCCATTGTGGCTCCACACAGTAGGCCCTATTGATATGTAAATTAATTACTTACTTCCTGTCACTGCTTGGCATTTTTGTTTTTAGTTTTTTAAA
>NW_022697380.1:215-828 GCF_011630105.1 Anneissia japonica
GTTCCATGATGGACCCGAAACGTCGATCTTTCTTGTCATTAAATTTTGTTTTGAGATTATGTTCTTAATTGATTTAATAAATAAAAGCCACAAATAATAATTTGATTTACTAAATTTCATTATGTAAAAATAGTTATGCTTTAACATAAATTAGAAATATGTTATGCCTTACTTATTTTTAATCTATGGTCTTTTTAATTAATTTTCTTTTTTTTATTGGAAATTCCGTAGTGCAGAGTAAATTTATCAAAACCCATTAGGTTTACAGTAATATTTAAAAAAAAATTTAGTTTATACAGAAATAGTATCTAAAATGATCTCAGTTTCCAAAGTTAAAGCAAAAGATCTAATCTAAACACACATATATTAGGCAGGATGTATTTGTTTGAAAAAGAACCCACTCTTTTGTGAAATTAAGACGTTTATAGGTGAAAATTGTAAATTTAGAAATAATTTTTATTTTTTCATTTGAACTGAGATCAATATGTGATTTTTTTAAATTTCTTTAAAAGCATTTGTTTTTTAACAATTACAGCAGATGCAAATATTGTTCTGAGAGATAATTGAAAAACAATGGCCATTGAATAACATTTTTTGATAATAGAAATAAAAG
>NW_022697381.1:0-729 GCF_011630105.1 Anneissia japonica
TTGCAGTATCGGGTGTATCTTGTGTTGTGTTGGTGTATCGAGTGTATCGTGTGTTGGGTTGGTGTATCGGGTGAATGATCTCATTTCATCAATAGTGTGTCTAGTTCCGTTGAAGCGTTCAGTCAAAGTCATTAAATTTATGAAATGCATCATTTTAGATAACAACATTGTCTCTAAACAAAAGATGTGCGGAAATTAAATGGATTTGGAAACTTATAAAATACGAGCTAATAAGGAACTAATTTTTGCTTAAGGCTTTATATTAACTAAGTAAAGTGTAATTACTTACTAATACATTTTTTTATATTCCTAGTATATTGTATTTATCAATAATTGCTGCTATCTTCAATGATGATTTAATGCAGTTTTTATTCCAATTCCATTTGATAATAATCTACAGTAAGTACTGTAATCTAAACAGTACTTATGGATGGTAATTTACTTTAAAAAAAAAAAAAACTATTTATCGGCAAATCGGCAAAAACATTAAGGCCTTACTCAATTTATAATACGGTATAGCCCCTATAATACAACAACAACCAGCACGCAGTGGGCCAAAATTGGTTTAAAGTGTGCCAAAAATCAATACTCATTAAAAAAAAACTGATTAGGTGTTTAGGGGATTTGAAGACCTGCCGAATTCAATAAAAGTATCTTTAAAATAAGGTCATCAAAATATTACCTTGGTTATTGAAACATATAACAGGTCTTCTGACTTGTAGATTTCAA
>NW_022697382.1:0-814 GCF_011630105.1 Anneissia japonica
GTACTATTTATTATAAGAAAAATAATGTTAAAAAATTAATATAATATCTATATTGTAAACAATACTATTATTATATCTATTATATTATATTACTTTTTTTTTTGTTAGTTTAACCACAGACGCTATTAGGTCTGTGGTTTAACAATAGCAATTAGTTTATTATGATTGATATAATAAAAATGAAAAAATAATAAAAACTTCACCTTGGCTGGAGCATTGTAGTGCTTGTGAAGCTTCAAGGGTCCTTTTAGTATAGTACTTGTATTGAGGGGATGAGTGGTATTTAATCATTAGATCCCAAGCCCGTAGCCAGTGGGGTTCGTTGGGTTCGAATGAACCCCCATTTTCATGAAGTACCTTGAGCAAAGGCTGACTAGCCTACACATTGGACCTAGCAGAGCCTATCATTATTTAAAAAAAAGTCCTACTTTAATACCCGATTGTTAGGCCTACTTAGTAACATAAAACATAAATAAATTTTCAACTGTTACAACATTATTATTTAATCAGTACGACCGTATAGGCCTACCCGCCCAAAATAGAGACAGGGCCGGGCATCAGCAGCAGAGCGTATCGCTGATCGTCCCAATACGATCGTCGGCCACCGGCAAGCTAGAGAAAGCTAGAGAGAGGCTTTCAAAATACTGTAAGGTAAACAGAATTCCCTGGATTAATCATTATATTAAGCATATATTATATTACTATGGATGCAATATTTTATTGTGCAGTATGACCATTCAGGCCCCGAAACCTTGACTCAGAAATACTGGGATGGTGTTCGGCGGGGGATAGTTTCACCTATATACTGTATATA
>NW_022697383.1:0-869 GCF_011630105.1 Anneissia japonica
GTGAAGGCAACGGGCCCATCGATTTTATTTAGTAACCGATTAGGAGTACCGTACTCGCGCGAATAAGCGCCCGGGCGCTTAAAATATGTTTGCACTTTTTGAGGGGCGCTTATTCAAACGGGGCGCTTATGAAAACAGAGTGGAAATTGAGGGGGCGTTTATGGAAATAGATGAAAATCGAGGGGTTTATATGAGGACTTATTAAATTCAAGAGGCACATTTTGAATGAAAAACGATTATATAAGGACATCAGGAAACCGCAAATTATGGCGGTGCGGCTGAAAAGATAATCGTCCAGAGAGCACGGCTTGTCATGACAAGAATGTTGTGAGTACAGTATTACATAACAACAGAATAGCAGATGAAATTAGTGGTGGTGGTTAGCTTGTTGGCCATCGGCCGATTGAGAATAGCAGGACGGCATGATCATTGCAGGTTTTCTTAGATGAGAATGTGTTAAAGGTAAAAAGGAGTAGGACTAGGCTTTAGACAAATGTAAGAAGATGAAAGTTTGAACTGTCTGTCCAGGGAGCTCTCATCTGTCCAAGATAAATATCCTCATTTTGATATTGACTAAAGGAGAATGTGATTCCACTCCACACCTCAAATCATGCCAACATCCACAGTCCCAGGATTGATTGGATTATTCAAACGGGGCGCTTATTCAAACGGGGCGCTTATTCGCGTGAGTACGGTATCACGAAAGTAGCCCTCCCCAGTGGAATATTAAGCATGTTATACTTTATTAATTTGATTCGAATCTCCGTGAATTCTGCCCTTTATTCCAGACTATCGAACAGTTATTGGAGCAGGGCCGCATTTCGAGCCGGGATGTGGAACAATTTTGGGTCGGGAATTGATATAGGCCT
>NW_022697384.1:0-1067 GCF_011630105.1 Anneissia japonica
AGAGATAATTGCATTATGACGCTATTATTCATTGGTAAAGTTTCTGCTTGCTATAGATGCTTGTACAGTAGAACCTCGAATTTACGTACGGCACGGGACCGGAGGGCGTACGTAAACCGGGGGATTCGTAAAATAGAGGTTGGGTTAAATTTGTGGTAACCTTTGACCTAATACGTACGTAAGACTCAATACATGTGTGTATGAACGAACGATGTTACCTAGCTAGGCTAAAGCAAGCCTCTAGGCCTACGAATAAAACCATGTGTTTAGTGTTTTTATTCATCACTTTACGATGTAATAATAAAGTGTTCAAATAAAACCGTGTGTCTAGTGTAATAATTCATCACTTTATATCTTTTATTTAACTAAAGAACATGAAAATATTGTAAGATTACCTATACGACAAAGATATAACTTGGGAATTCCCCTTCATGCCTATTTTAAACAACAGAGCTGTGGTGTTGTCTGGGCCTGTTGAGACAAACTATAAAACCCATGTGCGCTGCACTGGGCAAGCCAACTAATTAGCGTTCGTGTACGTGAAACAGCAACCATGTTCACTGCACTGGGCTAGCCAACCAATTAGCGTTCGTGTACGAAACTATGCCTATTCAGCTTCGTGTAGAAAATTCGACCAGACAAGCAATTGTTTTGAGCACCATCGGTAGTTGTTCATCTCACTCAGTTCACGTGGTTTTAGATTATAACAACTCGGTGTTAAGGCCAACTCAGACAGCGTCGGCCGACGCAGCCCGATGCGATTTGCTGTCGCGTCGGGTCTGTGTGAGTTGAACGCAGACGCGACGGTGTGCGTCGGGGGCAGTGGCGTAGTAGAATATTAAACGTGTTTAATATTTCTCACGACGGCTTAAGACTGTCCCCGACGATAAATCGGGTCGGGCTGCGTCGGCCGACGCTGTCTGAGTTGGCCTTTAGACTCAATCAATATTGTTCTTTAATGAAAATACGTTGCATTATTATGGTTTGTTTATTGTTATAGTTTTTTTACTTATGGTTGCTCTGAAAAGGGCTGTTTGTTTTGAATATTTTCGGGGTTTTTGATGACG
>NW_022697385.1:0-657 GCF_011630105.1 Anneissia japonica
CATTTTAACCTAAAAGAAGGGCCTCAATGTGTATAGATGGTGAAAGAATATGTTTGTAATAAATACTGTAAATCCATGATGAAAATGCTTATATTTAGTTTCAAACACATGTGTGTGGCCTATATTATAAATAAGATAAGACAAATGCATCCTCTGAAAGTTATTATTATGTTGTAATGATGTTGTTTGTACTGTTCTTTAATTTTATTAAAGACGGCCCCTGAATATCAGTTAACCTTCTGGGCTAAACTAGAAGGGTTACCCTCTTTAAAGATGGTTGAAATAAAAAATAAAATTAATAAATACCCACTATGGCCCAAGACCCCTGTTACGCGCCTGGTGTTAGCGCCAATGTGTGCCCTTGTGCGGACAGGGGATGTGACCCCCTCTGAAGCTGGAAACCTTGTTTTTTCAAAATAAATTGATGCAATTTACTATTATAGGCCTAATCAATAAATTTATCATCAACCGATATAACCTTGGAATTGACATAACATAACTGATGTCGTACACACTCTTCAGTGTGAAATGTGGCTCTCTTTGCAAGCACATCTAACATCTAAGGAAAGAAGAGTTTAGATTGGTACCAGATCAAATAATTTTGTTATCAACATTAATACATTATGCTAATTTTCATCTTTGTAAGCGCATAAGACA
>NW_022697386.1:0-3630 GCF_011630105.1 Anneissia japonica
AATCAATAATGTATTTACAATAGAAAATTTAATGGCAATGGGTGTAATAGTCGTAATATTGTTTGTTTGCGTGAGCTCTCCTAGCACCGAAACGCTCTGACCTTGCTCTGACAACCAAATATCAGAGCCGTAGATAGAGAGAGTTTGGCCAACTTGGCGCATAGGCGCCATGTTGCGTGCGCGCGTATAGCTTTATAACATTTTATAAAACACTGATGCTGCATCATAAACTTTCTTTCATTATTCTGTTCATGAGGACAATCCAATTATGGGATTTTAACATATCATTGTAAATATCATATACCGTATAATCATATTTACCTAACTTTGGAATTAATTAATCAGTGACGTGCTGTATTATTTCGAGAAGATAAAGTGAGGACGATTCTTTATTTTTTTTTCCGTTACGATTATCTTTTTGTTTTGAAAGTCTATCATATAGGCCTACCCTAGGCCTATACCTAGTTGCTAGCAGCCTATCTATAGCAAGAGGCTCCTAAGAGGCAACATGCAGAGGAGAAAGGTTGGTTGTGCAGACAGAGTAGGTTTGTGAATCGTCGGCGATAATATGTTAATTTCGCCTGTAAATGAATGATAAAAATATTAATACATGAAAGTTTTTTAATTGTATCTAGGCCTAGGCCTCTAGGCCTATGGCTTCGTAAACTTTAATTTATGAAATAAAATATGCTGGTCATCTTCAAACCAACAAATAGCCTAGGCCTATTTGTAAATTGTAATCTAAACAATAAATCAAAATTGAAGAATTATTGCATTGAGAGAAATTTTTGTACAACATATGCCTAATCATTCATAATCAAGAAGCTAGGCCTAGGCCTTGTAAGTAAAATAACAGCATTCTCCACACTTCTGTTTATAATATTAGTGAGTTATTATTTATTATTCATTATATACTATTCATTGAAATTTTGATTTGTAATTTGTAAAACATTTAAACGTTTTGATTTAAAATATGTATTAAAACAATCAATATATTATAATACAATTAGGCCTAGGCCTATATCTTTAAAATATATTTTTATCTTTAAAATCTTTAGTTGCACAATTAATTGATTTGTAAAGCGCAATTGGGCATGTTTGCATAGCTCAGGACTCCTTGGACAAGTTTTCGCTTTTATTATTGGAGGATTCAATTTTTATTTTTAATTATAATAATTTAAGCTACCTTTGACTGATACTTCATGTAGCTTTCTGGAAATTTAGTTATATAATTTAATAGCAAAGTGCAACAACGCATCTTTTTATAAATCATTGCTGCTTGAAAATTCTTCCTTTTTTCTTATTATCATCGTAATTAAGCTGATTTCAGTACTACCTTAAGGTGTTCGGCCGAAGAAGTACCGAAATTTAAACATGTGCGCTCATTTTAACGACTGGCGTTGGTGGTAGTTCGTTGAAATTGAATTAATAGCGACTATTATAGCAGAAATAGAAAAGATTGAATTGTCAATAAATAAATACAACAAATCTGATTTTATTATTAAGAAAAATATACATTATCACTTTGAAAAAACGTACGCAATCGGACTTTTTAACGTTATTACTTGGTCGATGATGCAAAGGTCATTGGTAATATCGACTATTCGTAAAACGGACGTTTGCTGGGTGTTTACCCAAAATATTACAAATAATTCCTGAAAACCAGACTAATGAGACTACTTCGATGCTGTTGTTAGCATTGTTGAAGTATGTTGTTGCCAGCCAGAAGATGATAATGGTGGTACAATACAACAAAGCTGGCTTAGATGCCTACGTTACGTAATCGTGTCCTTGTAATCCGAGCCGACTTTACCGTTAAGCAAGTTAATTTACCGTTATTCTAGTAAAGTTAAGTCACTTAACTTAAGTGACTTAATTTCTTTAACTAGCTATAATTGAGTGGTTCACGTCGAACTTTTAACTAGTTAAGTGGATGTATATCTAGATAAAAGTTCGACGTGAACCCAGCTAAAGAAAAACTGATATCCGAAATAAAGTCATAAGTAAATGGGTAAAACCCATACCTTACATTTATTAATTTGTGCTTAATAATAAAATTCATTGCATTTGTTCACTCCTACTAGACATTTCTTGTAAGCAATTGCCTTACACTGAAGATGGCAGTTGTACTGAAGAAATTCAGTTTAGCCTAAATGCTTGAAATCGGTTGTGATTATTAGTATTAGACGTTTTTGTTGTAATCATTCAAAACTTATGTCTAAAGAACCTCTAGTCTCATTATTACCTTTTTTGCTTTAAAAAAAAAAACAACATTGATGACGACGATGATAATAATAATTAATAATAATAATAATTTAATAAATTGATGTTAATACTATAATACAAACAATATTAATAATGCTATATAATGATAGTGATAATAAACAGTACATAAATTCCGGTAATTATAGATAGATCTTAGATAACATCAACAATTTTAATTTGTGCTTTTTGGTTTCAGGTTTTATTTTTCTCCTTTTTTCCGTATATCTATGTTATATCAAATAATAAATCAAAATCATACCAAATGATTGGACCATTCAATGATACAGGTGCAAGGATAGAGTTCTAAAATGTCCATCATCAGAGTTTTCTCCCCCTGCACCAGCCACCAGCGGTTTCACCCTATGACCCCTGGCCATGGCCTGTGCGCAGTTGAACCATTCGCTCACAAGTTTTAAAGGCCCATTTTTTATGCCAATATGCGACTTCTTGAGTATCGCTACTTGTGTTATTGTGTGGTCATGATCAGTTTGTTATTTTTTTTATATTATTTTATAGTTATTAAACTTTACTTACCGACAGTAACCCAATACTGACAATCGTGGGGCCCTTGCATAAAATAAAATAAAAAAATAAAAAACATAAACAAACAAACAAACACAAAACAAACGACAAAGCAAAGTTATGATAAAACAAAATTATAAGAATAATAAAATTCAATAAAGAATCAGTGTATTGAAAAACAATGTATAAACAGACTAAATATGGAATAGGTATATATATAATTAAAAGTATTATATGTTATGGTGACCTTCAGGGACATTTCCAAATTGAGATTTTTTGGGGTGTAAGATTTTCTTTACATAGTTTTAAATAAGATTAGGACCACCAGAGGACGCTTTTCAAATTTCATGTTGTAGAGAATTTAAGCATTTTGTAGATTTGTAGACAAAACTGTCCTTTGTGTATGGATTAGTGGTTGAAACATCTTCAATTTTTTGTGGTGTGTTATCATAAAAAAGAAAGCTAATACAACGGGCCTAAATAATAATAATAATAATAAATAATAATAAAAATAATAATAATAATAATAATAGTTAAAATTATTATTATTATTAGTATTATTATTATTATTTATTTATTATTATTATTATTATTATCATTTTTTTAAATAGGAAATACATGATTTTAGTAGGAAAATAGAAAGATCTTAGAACAAATAGCATCTTAACTAAAGAGGGCGCTAGATAAATATTTTCGGCAGAGCCATAGATAGAAAGAGTTGCGACATTGAGAATTTAGAAGCCATTTTATTTCATACGCGATGCGCGTTCTGTGTCTAACGTGATGTGCGTTCCTGTGTATAACCATGGAGGTATTATTGAGAAGGAGATCACTCGGCAAAGC
>NW_022697387.1:0-801 GCF_011630105.1 Anneissia japonica
CAACAGAAATAAGATAAGCTTTTGGGCTGATTTTCTGACATCATGTTATTTAAAATATTATAACTACATAACGGGGCGTCGTATCCAAAATATTTTTCCAGCAAAATGTTCGTAAAAGACTAGTCTACACCACTATATGATTTTTAAAAATATTAAAAAATGTTTTTGACCTTTGAAATCAATATGGAAAAGCCTGTCTAAGTAGTGTCTTAAAATAGGCCTATGCATTACAGTGCAGTAGCATAGTACAGTACTTTCGTGTTAACTGTTCCAGGTACCGATAATATTTAGATTTCTCTTATTATAAAGTACAAGTTATGTTTTATAAAGAAGTATAGTATAGTAAATCATGTTTTTAACACAGGATATTCTCATATGCTAACTAAAACAATGCTAGTCCAGAGTACTAGTACTACTGCAAATTAAAATTTTGTATAGACTTAATTTATGTTTATTGTTTTTTATGCAAGTTAGGATTGTTATTATGTTATTGTCAGTTTCTTTTTATGTACTTATCATGCTCACTTGTGTTTTTTTCCTATTTGCAGCAGACTTAAATTTATGAAAGGGAAAAAGAAAAGATGGATTCAACTGTGCGTGAACTCTTGAGTGTTCCCCAGCACTGACATACCCCAAACTCGCCAAAATAACATTAGTATTTGTTAAATGTGTATTTGATGACATTTCGTGTATGTTGGACTAAAAACATTGTTTTGTTCACAGTAATCATTGAACGTATAGCTTGCTATCAGTCAATCATGTCTTAAATGTATAGTTCTATGAATCGTTAACAAACAATTA
>NW_022697388.1:0-977 GCF_011630105.1 Anneissia japonica
ACTGGCTCAGGATGTATACCTCAACAATTCTGTGAATACTAGAATGTACTGAATGGGTGACTATTCACTGAACACTGGGGCTGCTCCCTGAAATACTTTATCCACATTAACATCAATTTTTATGCAACAAATTTGTATCCTGGACATGATGTCACACCCATTTATGGACATGACAATGATATAAACATTTGGGCAAATCAAGACTATTTTGTCACATAAAATTTTATAGTGTGGACAGCACTTTATAATCCAATTGAGAATTACAGACCACATTAACATTAATATTTTTATGTGACAAATTTGTATGAATTGTTCATGGACATGACCGTGACATAAACATGGGAAAATCACTGAGTATTTGTCACATAAAATTTGATAGTGTGGACAGCACTTTATAATCCAATTGAGAATTACAGTCCACATTAACATCAATTTTTGTGACAAATTTGTATGAATTGTTCCTGGACATGACATTACACCCATTTATGGACATGACGGTGATACAGTACAAACATATGGGGAAATCACTGAGTATTTGGCACATAGAATTTGATAGTGTGGACAGACCTTTATAATCCAATTTGGAATTACATACATTTGACTGTTCTCTCAAACCTTATAATTGCTTTGGGTAACGTAAATCCTTCATCATTTGAAGTTGTACTTTAATGGTTATCAGGGATCCAATACAATTCTCAATTCTTCCATTCCTAAATGTAAACTATTATGCATCATATACAGTTCCTCAGATGTTTAATCCCAAAAATAAACACAAAATAATAATTATAATTAATTAAAGATGAATTTTGTTTTTAATATTGGTGGTACTGCTGTAATTATACCAACTCTTTTGATCTCAAGACCAACACACACTGTACTAAGCTTCAACATTTCTTCGGTACAATAAATATGCTATAAACCGAAAGGTCCACTGATTAATCTCAGATAAGAAAGTATAATACATACTCCAAGTATTG
>NW_022697389.1:0-737 GCF_011630105.1 Anneissia japonica
TTTAAAACTTAAAACTATTCCCCCATAGGCCTATATTACTACTAGTTTAACGCCAGCGTTAATATTGCGAACGCCGTTTGTGTGAACACTTTGGAATTTTAATCCGTGAATTAGCTTACGCCTGGCGTAAGCTACGCCAGTCTTACGCCGTGTGTGTGAACATAGCCAAAAAATACTTAGATTTATTTATACCTCATTAGAAGATAAAAAGAAATTCTTCACTAATGAGACCTTGACGGTGATATTTAGTATAACCCAGGTCTTCATATTATAGTACTCTATTTTAATTTATTTTTATCACTATTCCAATTTAAATATTAGACTGCAACTGCTTGAGGTGTACTTAAGGACCTAAATAGGTATTTCATATTTAAGAAAATAAATAAAATATTTGAATAGCTAATTATTAATTTTTTTTCTTTCAGATGATACAATATTTCAGTGGGCATTGCAAAATATAAGTTTTTAAAATGGCTTTATTCAAACTTCCTAAACTTCCTAAAAGGAAGTCCTCTGAATTAGAAAAATTACAAATTCCACAATTTGATTGCAATAAGTTGCCTGTTAATCAAATTATTGGACAGGGATCCTTCGGACAGGTTTTTAAAACATGCTATACATTACCTGGACATGAATCAGAATGTGTTGTGATAAAGAAAATGATTCAGCCTATGTTTGATTCTGAGGATAAAAAGCTATTTTTAAAGGAGGTAGCACTGCTAAATGAACTGCATCAT
>NW_022697390.1:0-1605 GCF_011630105.1 Anneissia japonica
CCTGACGGTTTTTACCGGGCTGAGCAAGCCGTCGTACCGGGCTCGGTAATAAGAGAAAAGAAAGAGATGAGAGGGAGGGAAAGAGAAAGAAGAGGAAATAAAGACAAGAATAAAAAGGAAGATATCATAATGACCAGACTCACAACACCCTGCAACCCCTTCTCCTCTTCAAAAACTGTCATAACTCCTTTAATCTATGCTGCCCGATGACTTAACCACTGGGGACAAGGGGAAAATATCTATCTTTGGAAAATCTTCCCCACACCTTTATAAATGCCCTTTTCATTCCCTGAAAGTGCCTAAAAACCTCAAATTTCGCGCGCATTTCTTGTTAACATGGGCCAATTTCCTCTAAAAATTGCACATTTTAGGGAGTTTTGATAAATTCCAACGAAATTAGAATTAAAAACACCGGGGGACAAGGGTGAAAATATCCATCTTTTGAAAATCTTTCCCCACCCCTTGACAAATGCATCCTCTGAAAGTGCCTAAAATTCTCAAATTCTTTGCGCGCATTTCTTGTTACGGTAGGCCAATTTCCTCTATAAATTGCACATTTTAGGGAGTTTCATCAATTCCGACGAAATTAGAATTAAAAACACAAAAATATTTTGCGCGCTTTGCGCGCATTTTTTAGGACTTTTTTAGGTTTATTCTTTCAAGTTATATAAACACATAATAGTCCCAAAGTCAAGAAAGACAAATTTAAGATAGATCGTTTTAACCTAAAAGAAGGGCCTCAATGTGTGTTGATGGTGAAACAATATGTTTTTAATAAATAAAACCATGATGAAAATAATTATATTTAGTTCCAAACACACATGTGTGGCCTATATTATAAGTAAGATAAGCCCTATGTCGTATTGTTTTCTATATGGAGAGTGGGGTGGGGTGAGTATGGTAAATTAATAACCGGGAAAATAAATACTCACTCTGACCCAAGACCCCTGTTACGCGCCTGGTGTTAGCGCCAATGTGTGCCCTTGTGCGGACAGGGGATGTGCCCCCCCGCCCTCTAAAGCTGGAAACCTTGTTTTTGCAAAATAAATTGATGCAATTTGCTATTATAGGCCTAATCAATAAATTCCTCATTAACCGATATAACCTTAAACATTCTTGGAATTGACATAACATTACTGATATCGTACACACCCTGTCTCTTATTCACATCTAGATGTCTTTGCAAGAACATCTAACATCTAAGAAAATAAGAGCTTAGATTCTAACCAGATAAAATAATTTAGTTATCAACATTAATACATTATGCTAATTTTCATCTTTGTAAGCGCAAACTTCTGTGACAATTTTTTGAAGTGTGTAAAGCTCCATTTTATCCCATACATAGTCAAAATATTGGGGGGGGGGGAGATGATACAATGGACCATCCTCCCCTTGTCAAATATTGGGGGATATCCCCAATCCCCCGGGATCTACGCCTATGAAAACGTGCCGCTTTCAAAATGCAGACACAGCACCAATTTAATTTCTACTCCAAAAGCACCATTTGAATACCCACCTGCTCAACTATACATAAACTCCTCACTCCCGAAGATCGCCTCGCGCATGAAATAGCCCGTAGGAAAGAAATTCAAGCTTCCAATCACC
>NW_022697391.1:0-2231 GCF_011630105.1 Anneissia japonica
TTGCCTTCCTCCCCCCATGTTTGCAACAATAATCAATTTCCGAATAAGTAAGGTTCTGATTAAAGTTTACTCCATTCTTCAGCCGACATGTTTTTTGAGCATATTTAAGAGATCTGGATGATCGAATGTAAAGATTGACAAAATTTTTTCTTTCATACGCCCTTATAAAACTTTCAACTTCCTCCAGGCTTGAGAATTTTACCCCTATCAAATCTTCTGGTGGTGGTGGATTCGCCATTTTCAAAGATCAGACACATTCTGGAAATAAATAATAAATTGATGTTAAGACTAAGCTATGAGCAAAAATTCGCGATTCCCGCGAATAATTTCGCTTATCTAATTAGGCCTAGTTCTGTCCTGCCTGGGTAGGTGTGCGCTGCCAGTGACGTTGTAGTAGTCTAGGCTAGGCCTAGGATGGAGACAGCCTCCCGACTCAAGCCGAATTCCATTGTGATAACCTAGGTCTGGCCCTACCTTTTTTGTACAGGCCTATGAGATGACCCTATCCTACTTACACATGTTACTGCCCGTTTAATGAAAGCCTAGCCTGGTGAGTTAGTAACACCAGGAATTTGTAACTCCCTGTTGGGTAATGTACAGGCTTATATAGGCCTATTCATAGGATTAATATTAATAATATTTAGAAAAAAATTTTCCTTACTAATTATCTAAGTACTTCTGGTGGATCGCTTCACTGAAAAGGAAGAGAAGAAGGAATGTAGTGTGCGCTGCTCCTTATGTCATCAGATGAAAAAGTTTTTGCGCATGCGCATGTAAATATAACGTTTACTAATTTGTTCACGGCAACGTAAATATATCCACTTCCTTTTATAAATCATTGCTGCTTGAAAATCCTTCCTTTTTTTTAAAATTATCATCGTAATTAAGCCGATTTAAGTATTACCTTAAGGTGTTCGGCCGAAGAAGTACCGAAATTTAGGCCTGTTAGGCCTAGTAGTAGTAGGCGGATATATATTACCGCGAAGTGGGGCGGGCCGTACATACATGCCTTATAATTTACTACTAGGGTGTCCAGAGGTAGCTTCCATACTGTGTGCCACGATAACGCTACCGCGCGCCCATAGCATTAATCATCTATAATAACTGCTACTTTCTACCCTATCGCGTTGTTTTGTTTTGGTGACAACATGGCTGGTGTAAGTCACGTGATTGAAACCGAGTTGGCCAAACTCTCTCTATCTACGGCTCTGGAGAGATCTAACACTCCCCACGCTGAAATCATAAACACAACACAGGATTTCAGAACTTTATTCAATAAAATTACACAACTAACAATGTTATTACTGTATTACAAATTCGCAACTACTGCTTCTTTGCAATGGATCCTCTGTATATTATACATAGCTTGGTGATTGGACGTCTTAGAACACCTCCTGCTACCTTGACATCGACACTGCGTACTCTTCCGTCCTTGGCTTCTATAGACAGACAGGACTTTTCCCATCGGCCATCTTCCTCTGGGGAAGGGTCTCATCTACCAAAAGAACAATGTCACTTACCTCTACGTTTTGTCTTGGTGTTGTCCATTTGTGCCGTTTCTGAAGAAGGGGTAAATATTCCCTCTTCCAGCGGGTCCAAAAAAGCGAAGCTAAATACTGTCCCAGGTAACAATCCCACATGGGGCCCATATGCAAAATATCTGGGAAAAGTCTTATGGGCTACCCCATATTTTTCCCTTATGGGATCCGTCTGGGCAATCACATATGGGCGTTGCCCATGGTTTACCCATATGGAGCCCATATGCCAAATATATAGGCAAATATATATGGGAATGCCCATATTTAAAGTACATGGGCCCCATATGGTAAATACCTGGGCAGATAAATATGGAAATGCCCACATTTAATCCGTGTGGGGTCCATGTGCCAAATATCTGGGAAAATACATATGGGCATGCCCATATTTATCTACATGGGGCCCACATGCCGAAGACCTGGGTAGTTGAATATGGGTATGCCCATATTAATTTCGTATTGGGCCCAGGTGATGTGCCAAATATCTGGGAAAATACTTATGGGCATGCCCACATATAATATACATGGGACCCATATGCCAAATACATGGGCAAGTAAATATGGGAAGCCCATATTTAATCCAAATGGAGCCCATGTGCCAAATATGTGGGCAGTTACATATGGGCATGCTCATATTTAATATGCATGTGACCCATATGCCAAATAACTGGGCATATAATTATGGGAATGCCCAGA
>NW_022697392.1:0-569 GCF_011630105.1 Anneissia japonica
GGAAATTGAGATCATTTTAGATACTATTTCCGTATAAACTAAATTTTTTTTCATATTACTGTAAAAATAATGGGTTTCGATAAATTTACTCTGCACTACGGAATTTCCAATAAAAAGAAAGAAAATTAATTAAAAAGACCATAGATTAAAAAAAAGTAAGGCGTAACATATTTTTAATCTATGTTAAAGCATAACTATTTTTACATAATGAAATTTAGTAAATCAAATTATTATTTGTGGCTTTTATTTATTAAATCAATTAAGAACATAATCTCAAAAAAAATTTAATGACAAGAAAGATCGACGTTTCGGGTCCGTCATGGAACCATTCTCAAGATCAAGTAAATTGAAAAAAATAAAAACAAAAATACCAAGCAGTGACAGGAAGTACTGTAAGTAATTAATTTACATATCAATAGGGCCTACTGTGTGGAGCCACAGTGGAGCTAAGCAATAATTAGCCCTTCTTAGCAGATTAACTAGATAAACAGTTTGGCTTTGATGGAATCAGTTTGTTTGTTAAGTGTAGGTTTCAGTTCTTTGATCCAAAGCATTTCTTTAATTAAGCA
>NW_022697393.1:0-719 GCF_011630105.1 Anneissia japonica
TTGTGCTGTTGCATCTCTGATACATATATGTAATAATAAGGGAGATTTCCCCCCGATAAAAGCACGAAGGTACTGGTATTAGAATGGTTTGAAAATAACAATTAAATAATTAAAATATATATATATATATATATAAAAAGCAAATTAATTACGTTATAACATAAACAAAAATTATGCACATGATTTATAAGCGCAGATAAGAAGTGAGCAATAGGGCAGCAGCTATCGTTTGATGAAGTTATCCCTAAAACTTGAAGTAGAGAAGAAAAAACTCAAATACGTAATTTATCTCCACTTCAGTATTAAAATATTTAAATTTAATTTATACAGAAATTCCTAACATCCTCTTATTAAGGGTGAAGAAACATGGTTATATGGTTAATAGAACACAGTAAATTTTACACAATTAGAAATCATCCAGAACATTAAACATAGAGAATACATATACCACAGTTCCTCCAGTATAAACCCACCCCCTACTGTATATCCAATTTTACATCCCAGCCTTTCCTCGTGCAAAAGCCCAGGATATGATTTGAATGCCTAGCTTAGCTGACTTTTATTAATAGATCATATAATAATATTAATATATCAAAATATTGGCTGTGAATAGGCATAAACTACCGACTGTTTGCCTATTGATTGAAAAGGGTTCCCCCGGATATAAGTCACCACCCCTCCCCCCTGAATTCGGCCAATTTTTTTAGTTCAAGGGGATG
>NW_022697394.1:0-768 GCF_011630105.1 Anneissia japonica
ATGATGTATAATGGACGATACTAATCTTTTACAACCGGTAATCCAATAACCAGCTGTCCTTAGTGTGCCTTCTGTTAGATGTCTGCCTTGATGATGGATTTCCTCATGAAAGTAACGTACGAGAAGTGTAGCGATATGACTCTTGCCTGGCACAATGACAGGGTATCTAAGCTTCACTGAAATGTTGCACTTACGTAAACGACCACCAACACAAATCAAATTGTCCTGGTTGAGTACAGGATTCAGATTTATAAGAGTTGAGTTTCGTGGCAAGGGGTCGCTTTCCTTGAGGCAACTTAACTCGGGAGTATAAAATCCCTCTTGCACGCTTTGGAGCACCATTTTTTCTACCTGGTACCTTAACTGGGCATCTTTAATATTACAGTAATGCCATCCCCTGCATTTAGCATCCTTCTTCTTGAATGAATTAGCTATATGGGTCAACAACATACACGATCTGACAAAACTCAACCAAGAAGAAAACTTCTCAGCTCTTGACGCCAGTCCCGCTGATTTCACTGTTGTTTTCACTGTGCAGATATCTTCCTTCCTGATTTCTTTGTCCATCTGTGGTTCAACAAGAGGAAACGTGCTATTTTCCCCCTCATCTGTGTAGGGCTGCCTAGGTCCGGTAAGCCAGACAGACTCTGAAAGCCTGGAGGCGTCCAGACACCTTGTGCCTTGATCAGCAGGGTTATTTTCAAGATGCAACATAAAACCACTGTTGATATGTACTGAAGCGTGTTATCTTGTTAACTCTATTGGCCA
>NW_022697395.1:0-990 GCF_011630105.1 Anneissia japonica
TTTATAAAGGTATTATAAGATTCTTCTAAAAGGGAGTTATGCGCATGCCCGTGAAGCAAGTGGATGTGCTCTAAACGAGTTGTTAAATTTCTGCTCAAAGGTGATGAACCATAGTGTAAATTGAGCTACTCTATGTTTAATTGATGTTACAAAGATCTAATACATTCAAGAGGGACTACGGAAATTATGAACTTAAGAAATAATAAAAGAAAGAAGGCAAATGCCCTACAGCTTCAGTAGAGCCTGAGCCTGTTGCTGGCAACACCACCGACAAGGCCGGTAAAATCGATATGCTAGTGGACATGCAGGAAAAGGCTTTGAATAAGCTGACAATATTGGAGGCTACTGTACATTGAATAAGGTGGAGGGAGATATACTTAATCATTTCAAAATGATATCTGATTATAGGGAGGTATTTAAAAATCGGGGAACTAGAGTCTGGTGTAGAGGTTCTTAATTCAGAGATAGAAGAAAATAAATATGAATTTTTACGTGTAAAATATGAAGAGTTTGTAAGCCTAGAGAAATCTGTTGGTGAAAATAAGGAGGAATTGAAAAAATGCATTAAATGAAGTCACAGAAAGATTGCAGTCATCAATCGAGGATCTTGAAAATAGGTCCAGGAGGAACAAATTAGTCTGGGGGATCCCAGAGAATGCGGAAGGGGAAAGCTGTAGAACTTTCATGAAAGACTTTTAATATAAAAAATGGCTTCAACATGAGTGTTGACATAGAGCGTGCCCATAGGATGGGAAAACAAGGGTCAAACCCTAAAGCCAGTTATTAAATTTTTGAGTTATGTGGATAGAGAAAGAATTTTTAAAAAATGCCCCGAAGATATTGAAACAGAAAAAATATAAAGGAAAGTTTATCACAGTGTCAATTGATGTGTCCACAAAAGTCAGGAGAGAGAGAGAAGTCTGCAAATAAGGAGAAGATAAGATTAAGACACGAAGGTAAATTTGCGATGATAGCCTGGTTGGTTCCAGC
>NW_022697396.1:0-11612 GCF_011630105.1 Anneissia japonica
GCGCGAGTAATTTTGGAGGGGCGTGCGTCCCCCTCCCTGCGCACCACCCTAGATACGCCACTGGTGGGACATGCTTATTAGATAGGTTGTAACATGCTTATTAGATAGGGTGCGTGGCACAATGAGCTCATGACAGTTTTGAAATTTAGAAGTAATCAGCAACAAAATGTGTTAATTTTGCCAAAAAAACATATAAAAAATAACAAAATCGAGTCCAATATAGGCCTAGTGGATGTGCGGCCCCTTCGTGGTAGCAACAACATGTTTGAAAATCATTGTTGTACTTGAAATACTTTGGAGATATTTGGTAGACAGAGAAAAACACAAAACGTTATTTTAGTGGTATAGATATAGATGTATTATCACTATTATTATAATAATTATATAATTATAATCATTATTATAATTATTATTATTATTATTTTTATTATTTTTATTATTGTTATTACTATTATTATTATTATTATTATTATTAATATTATTATTATTATTATTATTATTATTATTATTATTATTATTATTAAATTATGTACATATGGTGGACGACGAGAGTTGCTGGTACCGGGTTACCGGGTAGAACAGATACGAAGGGACCCTTGGTCATTGGTCGAGTTCCTAGTCCACATATCAAGCGCCCTGAGCATCTTACATTAGATGGATATGTGCGCTATATAAAACTACACTATTAATTACTATATATCATTCTATTGTAAAATGGATTGACATACATAATGGCACAGTGTGAGTGATTTACTATTATCATAAAGAGACATTTGTTATGCGCCAATTTCAAAATAAATTATCAAAGGCGCGAAAAGTATACAGAGAGCATGGTTTTAATAAAGTAGTGGAGTAGTAAATACAAACGTAAAAAGACAAGGAGATATGAAGGTGTAAACAGAGTAGACTAGATAGTTTGAAATAGATGAGTTTTTAAATATATTTTAAATGAATCAAAAGAGGGTGAGATTTTGACAGACAACATTAAGTCGCTCCACAGAAATGAGGCACAAATGTTCGTTGGCCATGTGATTTTAATTTGAAGGTGGCGACAATCAGAAGACTGCTGAGCGGAAACGGCGGTTGGGGATTTGGGTGTTTAGAATGTCAGAAAGATAACAGGGTTGTTGGAATCGAAGAGCCTTAAAACACAATAAAAGGATTTATAATACGTTGCCGAATTGGTAGCCAGTGCAGGTATTTTTCTGGATGGGGTTATGTGGTGGCGCCTGGAGTGAGGATGCACACTTGAGCAGTATAAATTAGCATTTGATCAACTCATTTTAAAAATGGTTGGGAGATACTAACATCCGTTTAACATTTGTATTGCATCTAGTCTACTGGATATTCATGTGGTAGATTAAAAATGAATATATTTAATCATTAACATTGTTATTTTTATCAGCAACGTTATTGTTTAAGTAAACTTGAATCATTATCATCATCATCGTCATCATCTTCATCATCATCATCATCATATTATTATCATCATTATTTTTATAAGTAAAAAGTAATTTAAAATCATGAAGCTGGGTCGAGCTCGTACAGTTCTGCGAAAAAATGTTGTCTTTATATCTCACAAAATAAGCCTTTTTAGCAAGCGTTGGTAAGGTTGAAACTAACTCAAATTAGCTAACTAAAAATTTGATTACAAGGTTGAAAATTGTTAATCTTATTAATGTAATAGATAGGCCTACTAAAGTAATCTTACATTTTCAATTTATATAAAATTCAAAGCAATAATTATTGGTTTAAAAAAATGGTATATATATGTGTTTTTTTTTGTTTTTTTTTTAAATAAATTTCTGTATAATATTAAAATGAATTAATCGTATAAATATTTTGTTAATATTAGGCCATTAATTAATTAATTATTGTACATATAATGTAAAAGAAGATTTCAGAGCCGCTCCGGTTCTCCCTGCAGTATTATTCTTTCTCCATGTATACAGTGGTATTGATTTTTTATCTAAAAAATTGTAGTTTTATAGACAAAATGTATTTTAATAAAATTCTGATCATAAAAATAATTAGGTCATTAGTATACAAAAAATCCATAATTTGTGGGTACGATAGGCCTATATGCTATCAGAGAACAATAATTTCACTGCTCCCTGATGCTGTTTATATAGGAAGACATATCAGGAAACAGTTAACTGGGCATATACAGTTCTGTATAATATATTTGTATATGTATGTACTAAGTACTGTTGTGATTTGGATGAATCAAAAGTTAAATCCTTACACAATAGGCCTTTGTATCGTGTATGAAATGAATTTTATTTAAAATTTGACCTGACCTTAATATTTTTGACCTATATAATCTTCATATCATTTACTATGAATAAATTTGTTTAAACAAAAGGTTAAAACTGGCTTCATGAATAAAATTGCATTTTATTCAAATTTCTGAATGCTCTTTATATTTCATATATTATTATAATTATTATTATTATTATTATTATTATTATTATTATTATTATTATTATTATTATTATAAAGAAACAAGCATATACCTTTGTCATATTTTTTTTCTAAAAAAAACCTCTTTGTAGATAATATTTTGCGTGAGTGTCTGTGCCGAATATTCCGTTTTAGGAATTGTCCATTTAGATAATACATCAGAGTATAGTACCTCTTGCATGTGAAAATACAACATACTGGTATACAGTAATAACGTGTTAACTACGACGTATTCTTTGTTTTGTGGTATTGTGGTATTTCTATCAATATGGCTGTGAATGTGTGCATGTGGGGCTTTAGCATGCCTATTAGATCGTGTGCGTGGCACAATGACGTCATGACTCATCTGAATATCTGTGAAGTACATAGACCGAGTAAACCAAACGGTATCGAATACGGTATTATTACTATTGATAAAATTATATATCGTCATTATTACTTCTGTTGTTGATGATAGTATTTATTAGTAGTAGGCCTATATCTGATTGTGTTAACATTATAGTAGGTGATAACGGTAGTACCAAGTAAGTGTAAATGTACAAAAAACTTAAAAACTTTTAAGGGAAATAAGTCCGTTAAAAGTATCAAGATCGTAGGTCCTTAACTCGTTACTTTGCAAGTATCTATAAAGAATTTAATCGATTACAAACTATTAAAATAACAGTGTTAAATAGAAGTTCTTCTGTATATAAAAAATAATTGACGATTGAGATATCAAACAATATTTAAAATTACACTCATTTATCTATTATCTATTACCCTTATTTATCTATTGAACAGTGGCGGGCCGACATACTTTTTTTTTAAATGGCAGCCCCCACCCCCCACCCCCTCCCTCATTCCTTTTTAGGCCTACAAGTCTATATAATATGCCATTGCCTAAGCATATAATGTATTTGCCCTACGGCATACCTAAATAATACATGACGTTTATAAACATATGACTTCACTAACATCAGTTAACATTTGGCATAAGATCTAGTCTCCTTGATACATTTAGTGGAGTATGAATCAATAATTTAATTGTCTCTCTGAAAAACCTGATGACATTGACATGGACATAACTATCGTTAACGTTATTGTTTAATTGAATAATCAATTTCATCATCATCCTTATTATCATCATCATCATCGTGAAAACTAGATTTGGAAATACTGCAACAATCCTGCATAAATAAAAGATGGATATAATGCAGAACTGCTAATAAGGATATTCATAACCTGTCAATTAAACTTTTGAAGCCTTGTCAAACCATTGAAGACACCTTTTTTCAGATCAGTTAGTTTGTTATAAGACAAATCCCTTTACAACAACAAAAAAAGTACAAACAGATGATTATTTAGCAAAAAAAAAAAAAAAAAAAAAAAAAAAAAACCAACCCTTTGCCAAACTTTTTTCTTTGTGACCAAAGTTTTGATTTCCCACACTAGCCGTGACCCATCTAATCATTTGATAGTGAATAGCATGGCAACTTTTATAAACGAAAATCCTAGAAACTGAATACTTGTGTTTAAAAAATGCTCGATATTGGTACCGGTATTATTTCAATTTTGCTTACTATTATCATTGACAGATCCAGAAATTGGTAATAGAGGAGGACAAGGAAGGGACTTTTACAGATAGCGGGTGTACCTTCGTCAGTTGGGGCTGAGGAAAAAAAAAATTATAATTATGCCATCTACAGATTGCGGAAATACCACCCTCAGGCTTAAATTTAAATACAACTTTCTTTTTTTTCTCTATTTCATTTTTATTTTGAAAAATTTAGAGGGCCCAGGCCGTCCCTACCAGGGGTGGCACCAGCGGCGAGAGCTGATCCTCCGTCGTTGAGAAAACCACAATTTCGTCAGGGAGAAAAATAAAATTATATGTATTTTGTACATATAAGTAGACTAGATTAAATAAGCCGTTGAACTCCTAAATTGTCAAAATTGTTGGGTGCTTGACCACATTCGGAATATTTTAAGCGACGCTCGACCACTCCCACTCTTTTCTCGTCGGGGAAATCTCGGGAAAATTCCCCTCGAAAAATTTAGAGTGCCCGGGCCGCCCCTACTTTGAATCCTCTATTAATTATGGTTCCCTTTCACCACAGTTGGAAAATGAGACTTTTAGTAGTTGAGACTTGGGAAAGGGACTTACGTTTAAAAAGTGTTTGGCCCAATCCTGACTGACCCAAATTTTTGAAAATATAGGACCGGTTCTTTTGCATGAAAAAAAAAGTTTTTCAATTTTTAAATAATATATTTGATAAGCTTAAACCTAATCAATGTTACACCTCTGGTTACCATTACCAACTAACACATAGTCACGAAGAGTGGCAGCTTTAAGCTATATTATTATTTGCATTTGCATACCTATTTGAAAGTTGATAGTAATTGTTATTATAATAACTGGATTTGCATCAGGAGAAACATGTATAGGTGTTTTTTTGTTTTTTTGTTTTGCCCTGCCTGACGTGGAAATGTACCGAATACTCAGTACATTTGAAAACAACTGTGAAAAAAAATCGCAAGTTGTTCTCGGGTGGGACTCGAACCCACGATCTCCAGATCACTAGCCTGGCATCATACCTCTAGACCACCGAGCTTGCGGCTGATGGCCACGGTTGAATTCGAGTCCAAGCGGGTACTGCAGTGTTGATAGTAATTGTTATTGTCGTAATGGAATAGACAATAACTGGATTTGCATCAGGAGAAACATGTATAGGTGTAATATTTTTGCCCTACCTGACGTGGAAATGTACCGAATACTCAGTACATTTGAAAACAACTGTGAAAAAATCGCAAGTTCTTCTCGGGTGGGACTCGAACCCACGATCTCCAGATCACTAGCCGGGCATATTAAAGTTTATGTCTATGCTTGTTGTTAAACATTTACATATTATGTTGTGGTAGACCTAATATATCTATTGTGGTCATGTAATAAAATATTGTTTAAAATGATTGTTCAAGGGAAGTACTGTCGTCAAATTTCTTACAGTACAGACTTTATATCAAACATGTAAATTATCAAATGTGAGTTAACAATCTGCTTTTAAAGTTTTTTTGGCAAAACGGCTCGTTACCCAACGTAAAAGTTTGGAGACCCACTTTTGGGTCGCGTCCCATAGTTTAAGAAGCGTGGATTTAGAACATAGAGCCATAGCTTAAAGTAAATATTCATTAGTTTGAATCTTGTAACACCTGGAATTGTTTTTAAGATTAAACAAATATAAACTCTACTCATTATTCCTCGTAACAGACTTAGTCTATGTAGGGCATTATGTGTATATAATTGTATTGAAAAAAGGGATTGACATTTATACCTATATGCCACAATTCACAACATTTTCTATTACCGGTCGTTGACTTTTGTACCTAAATTAGAATAAACACGACGTAAATTATTAACATTAGTTCCTAAAATGATAATCATGTAAACCGCCATCAACCAGTCAGATAATGCAAAAATATTTAATAGTATGCATTGGACATTAAGTCATTTTCCAGCAAGCGTAATATAATAAAATAACAACTAAGTTGCCGATGAGGGCAGAAATTATGAGCATCACCACAAGAAATCTTTACAAAAGGAAAATTGTGGCGAACATACCTAGCCGTGCTCATTACTCATCGCACGAAAGTGCGATGAGTAATCGTGCGATGAGTAATGCCACAACATCCAATTAAATGCCACAACATCCTACCAGGATACTCCTGGGTAGAGAGAGACAAACGTAGACAAAGTGCACTGCCCAAATACACAAGCATGAACAGGGAAAGATCCAGCGGGTAGACATGGGGTCCCGTGCACCCCCACCCGCCCCCCGTCAGTCCCACCCAAATATAAAGTCCCACCGAAATATAAAGGAAAGAAAGGAAAAAAGGAAGTCTACTCTTTTGTTGAGTGGCGGACCTAACAGTGGGTGAAATCCTCACTTTGTAGCACCCTCTTTCAAAAGGGCTTTGTTGATACATAACCGCATAATGTGTCTCTGACATCGACTGTAGGACATATATATCATATTAATCCAGGGGGATGGGGTGCCCAGCCGACCAGCAGGACCCCCCCCCCACCCCTACATTTGTAAAAGTATATATATTCAAAGTTTAAGTATCAATGAGTGCCATTCTAGTTCATCTGGAGGTGCTATAATCATCCTTTGCGACTCCAAGTATAGAATACAGAATATGTTCTTGATTAGACCTTGCGACACCCGTACAAGGAGGGAGACCAAAGGGAGAGGAGCGTAGCTCCCGTCGGGAAGAAAATAAATTGGTCGAGGAGGAACACTGCTTTGAAAAAGCATTTTTAACATCTGAAAGTGCAAATTGTGATCGTCTAGAGGGGCCTATTCATAAAATTTGCTCACTTCAGCCCAACTATGGTGGGCCTGAGATAACGGACTTGGTATATTTTGTCCATATCATTCTATTGTAAAAGGTGTTGACAATTATACATATGGCACAATGTACAGTAATTTACTACTAACAATCATTGGCCTATGTATCATATAGAACCTATTAAAATAAAAATGTCCTACAGTATATTAATATTTGATTAAGACATTTAAAACGGGCGGGAGAAACTAACATCCGCTTGACATTTATTGCATCTAGTCTACTGGGTACATTTGGTGAGATTATGAATTAATATCCTTTACTATTTGTGACAAAAAAAAATGTTGAAGTAACTGAATCATCATCATATTATCATCATTAGTTTGTAAGTAAACGTAATTTAGGATCATCAATCCGGGTCGATATCGTACAGTTGCTGCAAAATTAGTGTTTCTGTAGGCCTATATCTCACAAAATAATAACAATGTAATAACTGACGCACTTTGTAAAAAGTTCTGCCGCACTTTTTAATAACTGAGTTGTCGTACATTGTAAAAACTGTCAGGAGGGTGTCGGGTCTAAATCCAGAAGGGGTCCAATTTTATATTTCTCGTATGTCGGATTATTTAATTGTATGTCAGACCATGGGGATATGGCTCTAATTCTACTAGGTCCCCAGTCGGTCAGATCATCAATATGGTATGTAGGAGTGATCGGGTTCAAATCCTGAAGGTGTTCACTTTGATTTCCCTTTTTTTTAATTATATCATCGTTACGCCGATATATGGGATATGGCTCCAGTCCCAATCAGTGGCGGACCGTAGGGTAAATTGCAGGGTATGCTAGGTATTGGCATATCTAGGATGTACAAGGGGCCGCACGTCCTCCCCTACCCCTGAAAAAATATACTCGCCCATCCCCCAGTCGCACCCCCACACCACAAATCATGCTCAAGTAATTATATATCACCTCATATCACCTTATTTTGCGAGTTATCCCCTCATTATCACCGATCCCCCACTTTAGGCCTACCTTCCTAACACCATCAGCTCCCTTTCATTTCAAGACCCACCACTGATGCTAGGGCCTGCTAGTGATAGGAAAAGTTGGTAAGCGGCCTACTACTATGCAGAATCAGATTGCGTTCTATAGTCAAAATACAATGCATGTTATTTTTAATACCGGCATGGTTGTCTTCTCTACAAAATAATTCTTATTCTTGTATTTTAACAAATTTCAATTCAAATAATAATAATTAAAAGTTTTATCTATACCGGTCATATGCATGTAAATATATTTAATCTTTAATCGATTCAGATTAGGCTTATAAATAGAATACCCGATCGGCAGTGGGGGTCCCGATTTGTGAGAAGAGCATGCGCAAATACTCTTGGAAGCACTGCTTTCATTCCAGTGTTGAATTAGCTATTCTGTCGCCACCACACGGTTGTCACAATAGCAAATTTAAGCGTTGTAGGTTATGCTCTACTTCCATTGACTCACTGAATAAGTGATTGGCTGATATCGAAGACCAGCCATGCGGAAATTATAAGTACGATGCGATAGGCTCGACTGTGACTTATCCTAGGTACCAAAGTAGGCCAAACATTGAACAACTTTGCTATTCCAATGAATAGCATTCCACTCGAAAAAGGGTGTATATAGAAGATGATCCTGACTAGGAAATGATAAATAAAACGGAGAAAGTGCATACCTTGCTTGCCTTGATGGTTCGCCACCGGTCCCAATTGACCCCATCCATTGCAGATTCCGAACCGTATGACGGAGGTCACGGGTTAAAATCCCAAAGAGGTACAATTTGATTTCCCTCTTATTTCGTACTATATTGTGACGATACGTCCGTGCGAGCAATGCTTTGCACTGTTTATTATTATGTGTGGGTAGCGCCCTCTCCAGGGGGAGTTCCTGAGAGACGGAAAGATGGACGACGATGTGATGAGTGCTCGTTCTGATGTTACATTGTTACTCATGGTATGTTGGAACCCAATAAACTTGTTCGTAATGTTGGAAATGATAACCGAGTCCTCTCGTATTTTGAGTTAGTCCCCAAGTGTGTGCGATAGTACGAGAGACACGCCACAATATCATTGTTACGTTGATGGGAGTATGGCTCCAACTGTAGTCAATCGATCAGAGCTTCCACATAGAATGTCGGAGGAATCGGTTAGAACTTCCGAAAAGTATGATGGAGGTTCCGGGTTCAAATCACAAAGAAATCAACTTTCATTTTCTTATTTCCTATTAAATCACCGTTACGTTGATATAGGGTATGGTTGCAATTCTATTGGACCCCCATAACTCAGTCGGTCAGAGTATTTACAACGCATGACAGACGAAGGTCCCTGGTTCAAATCCCAAAGAGGTCCAATTTGATTTTCCTCTTATTTCCTATTATATTATCGTTACATTTATGTGATATGGCTCCAATTCTACTGGACCCTATAACTCAGTCGGTTAGTGCATCCACGTATGCTGGCGGACTCGGGTTCAAATCCTGAGGAGTCGAATTTGATTTGTTGGATTTAACTGAATTTGTTCGATAGATCCGGGTCTGTCGATTAATTGACCGCATTTAATAATTGCGAGCTTCTACTGTTTGTCCAATCATTAACCAGTAAATAATGAGAATATAATCGACATTAAATCTGTAATCTTCATCCACGTCATGGTTTATGTCCACTTCACTTCTAAAGCGGGTTCTGAAGATAATGATAAACTGAATGTTGCCTTATTAAAACGACTAACATAAAACAATAACTGAACTGCATAATTATGATACGTATAACATTGACTATATGCATGGTTTAAACATGTCATAAGGGCAGGCCCGTATCCAGGGCGGGGGGGGGGGGGGGGGGGGACCCCCACCCCCAAAATCGAAAAACGTCCACTAATTATAACCAAAAAAAAGTGACCTTGTTCCCAGAATCATAAAATGAATCACATAACTGTACAGTATTAAGATTGTATGAATGTACAAATGAGTTACAATAAGAATACTAGAGCGCTGACTCCACACGCGCAATCTTTTGTACTGTCAGCAACATAACACAACAAACATACACACGTTATATGCACGTTATCGTAATGGTTACGAATTGATACAGTAGAAACAATTTGCTTGTTTCTCCATGTCCTCCAGTGGTAATTTTTTGATAGGCCCTATCGCTGTGTTCACGGACATATAGAGATTTACATGATAAAATGCCTTCAAATTAGTCTACTAGGACGTAAGAAAGCAAATTTTCCGGGCCCTTCGGCCCCTGGACCCTGACCGGGGGCCCTGGCTGGCCCCCTGGCCCCCAGCCTGGTTGCTCGCTGCATTCGCAAAACGCACCCCCCCCCCGCATTCAAAAAGCTGGATACGGGCCTGATAAGCGTATGCCACCTTCTGTACTTAGCAGATCATTATCAGGTGAATAACATACATGAATAATTGAAAGAGTACTGTGCTACAACAATATTGTAAACACTAACTAATTTACAACATAAGAAAGAGATATATAAATAGCAAATGTCTTAAATTATGGGTAGGTCTAATAATATAGTAGAGTTAAAGCCATATCCCCATCGTCGGACAACAAATTATATAATTCGAGAAATATCAACTTGGACTCCTTCTGGATTTGGACTTGAAACCCTCCAATCCTATTTGCCCTGGGTGGGGTCTATTGGGGTTGGAGCCAGGTTCTGAGGTTCCTTTTTCGAGAGTACTGTCGGGGCCCTGACTCATAAATTAGCAATTACTACTCTTACTGAAGAAATCCATACGAATACGATCCCTCTCTGAACATCATTCCGGGCGCGAACCCATTTATGAAATTAAGTATTGTACAACTTATATAAAGTAATGATCCACCGGGCACCATCCAGGATCTTTGTCTTCGGGGCAGCAATATTGATTACTGAAATATTATTATATACCGCATATAATATTTTTACTAAATTAATATATGCCATATATATGTGCTCCCATCGGACATTATTTCCAAGTCTAGGTTATTTATGGAAATAAAAGTACCAATATAATCAGGCCCGTACGCAGGAGAGGGGAGGGGGGAGGGGTTGCGAAATTACAAAAGGTCCACATTTCTCGGCGTAGAAAAATCCATCCACCAAAAATGCTCGACCAATCAGTGCAGTTTTTTAGGACTGCCTCTAATTTGTCGTACAAGCAAGGCCTTCTAACTGTACTTAGTCCTATAAGCTTTTTGAGTAATTTTAGAGTTTTTTCAATAACTCGCCACGTACAAAACTCATCTTTTCTCTCTATATAGGTTTCACTATAATTATCTTTATTCCCGTTTAAGCCTGTGAGTGCCATTTCCGGCCATAGAGGTGCCATAATCATAAATTTTCTTTTCCTCAACCCCAGCCAGGTGGGGTCGGCTGAGGTGGGTGGACCCTGTCAATATTTCTGTGAAAGTCCCTCCCTGGACCCCCTCTATTTCGAATTCCTGAATCCGCCCCAGCCGGCCCCATACAGTAGGCTATGTTAAAGTCCGTATCTGGCCCGGAGGAGTTTGGACGTATTCGCTTAAAAAACAACAACAAAGTGAAATATTGCTTTCCCTATCCTGTTCCCAATCAGATCAGTATAGGTCTATGTGTGTGTCCAATTTGTAGGGATTTATTTTACTTCGACCTCGATATATTTATGATTCTTAAAATTTTAATCATTAATCAACGTTAACCCGTAGTATATTTAATGACATTTCCACAGTGTTTTTAATTAGATTGATTTAATTTTGTATAAATCAGTTTCCTTAATATATCAAAGTTTAAATAGTCTCCCAGGACTAAAT